>NC_090749.1:16807850-16847844 GCF_036898095.1 Palaemon carinicauda
TAATAGTTGCATTTATGTAACATACGGATGTACAAACACTATACTAATGTACATGCAACCCAACCTCAATAAACGATTGACTTTAGGTCAAATCGAGGTACTGTACCAGCCATGGCTTGCTCAATCTCCTCTTACGAAATACAGCAAATCCCAATTTTAGAATGCCAGTCAAAAGAATTCCTTATAATCTGCAATTATTGAATAATATTTTTTATCCCTCATTCCTGAATTTCAGTGACATTTCTAATCATTATTCATTCATGATGTACTCCTGGGAATTAATATTTAGTATAGGTATATATTTTGCATGCAGTTGTCTTTGACGTTATGATAATTAGACACAAAACTGCTTCATAAATGAAGAAATATATTCCCCAACTAATAAGGAAAGCAAGATCTCTCTCTCTCTCTCTCTCTCTCTCTCTCTCTCTCTCTCTCTCTCATGTGAACAAAAATTTATAATCTCTCTCTTAATCAGTATATTTTTAATAATGATCGAATTGCAAGAAGTGTTTCATAAAAAGATCTTCGAAGAAGATCTTCTGTTGTCTGTTAGAGAAATTTCTTTTTGAAAGAGAAATGTCATCTAACATTCTGGCTTTGCAAATACTCATAAGTCATTGAGATACAAAAAAGGAATTTCCTTCCATTTCGGAAAACACCATGACATTGAAAGGCCTTTTGAATCTGCCAACATCATTGAAAGCTGAAACATTGTAGTAATTGTTCTCTTAACCAATACCAATGACTTCGTTATCCTAATAACTATTGTTCATTAACAGAGATTATCGTAATTAGGCAAACCTAAATGTCTATTAAATTTGTCATAATATTCCCAGTCAATTGAGCTTGATAGATATGAATTGTTACGAAGGTCTTTTCTCAACTTCGATTCAGTCTTTTGATTGAAGTTGATCCTCTCCATTATCACAATATTCAAAGGTAATACAACTTTTATTATAAAGGTTTGTAAAAAGGCGAGGTAATGTGGAAAAAATAGAAAGCAATTGCAAGAGAGAGAGAGAGAGAGAGAGAGAGAGAGAGAGAGAGAGAGAGAGAGAGAGAGAGAGAGAGAGAGAGAGAGAGAGAGAGTTCTTCTTCCAAAAGACATTTCAACTTTATAACTAAGAACATTATTACTTTCATAATGCCAGAATACTTGTTGTCATTAATGTGACTCGTTTTAATTTCCTATTTCATGGACGTTGTGATGGTTTAGGAAACCCTTTGGATGGAAGGATGCAAGTTGCATGGATCAGACTGGTGCCTTCGATTTGCTTTTGACTCTTGTTGGCTAATTGTGGTTTGATGCTCGAGAGAAGGAAGGAAGGAAGGAAGGAAGGAAAGAAGGGAGGAAGGAAGGGGAGAATATTCTGAGACATGATCAGCTGTTTTATAACTGATATTCAAAGTCTTAGAAATAATGAATCTTTGTTATCTGGGGACAACCAGGAAATGGCTCTGGCTGCGACATCCCAACAACTGGCCACAGAGATCTTCGACAGTGACACTAATGATGAGAACAATACGTTCAGTGCGAACAGTGAAGGGGAAAAGGAATCGAAGCAGACGAACATTAAAAAGCGTTCTGCACACCCATTGAGAAGGGTGGCCGCGAAGCAATGAGGAATGATGGACCGTCTGCTAAAGGGTGACAGTCTATGAAATGTAGCTGCAAAACAGTAAGTGAGAGAGGGAGTGTCTCCCTGGTAGGTAGGGAGGGTGAAGTGAGAACGTTTGTAAGTGGCATGAATCCACGGAGATTGGAAGTGCGTAGGTGTGGGGAACGGGGACGGGATAGTCTCTCATACTTACGAAACGAGCGTTGTACAGAGCCAGGCCCCTCCTTCTTGTTCCCCTAAGGTGGTAGCCCACATGTGGCAGTGTGAAAAGGGATTTAATTAATGTAAGAGGGCAGGTTGCCTTCTGATGAAATGCATGATTATATTCTGTGTATGAATACATTTTTTTCTCTGTTGTATACATATATGCAGAAAGTGAATATTTTAGGCCCATTGCCTAGTTGCTTTTCCAATTTTTTATAATTATATTCTGTTTGTGAATGCATTTTTTCTTTCTGTTCGTATATATGTATATGATAACTGATTTCTAGGCCAATTGCCTAAATTGCCTTTACATTTACCTGATTGCATTTACTATCTGGGTACAAACTTTTATTGTTTTTTGTATACCTGTGAACTAATTGCCCCGGGGTAACATCGTTGTTTATGAACATTGTGTCTGCTGTTAGTCGCTGCAGAGCGCTACGCAACGAGCCCAACAGAGTTAAGGAGTGGTTACTCCCCCCCCCCCCTGAGTCCAGTCTCGCCTGATTTACTGACGTTTTGACACCCCTTATTTCGGGTGTGGAGGATGTCGGGAATTTTCTAACTGGCCATTCGAAAGTCCCGCCATTTGACTTCACGAACGTTACGTCAAATGAGGGAAGGCTGGGGGATCTCGCGGGCGAAAGACTGAGGCTTAATACACGACTGTATTGGAACCTAAATCTTAACCACCTGGTGGGGAAGGAGCGAGTGTTATGGAAATTGACTGTCTATAATATATCAATGATGAATCTAACGTAAAATTGAGGCAATATGACAAAAATGTCTTATGTATGTGTTTAGTGTCAATGACTTTCCAACTCATTGGATATGGACAAATTCTGGCCCTAAGCCGAAGCCTTAAGCCTTCCCTTGTATTTAAAGAAAAGCCTTAACTGTTTTATGATCCTGTAGTAAATGAAAAGGCATTGTCAAACCCCTTGCAAATAAATAAACTAAGATTTCCCTCTACTTTGCTAAGGAAACTTTTGTTAATGCGGGAAAACGAAGTTTTCTTCGAAGCTGCCGACCCTCCTTCAGTCTCTTTGCTTCATCGTCCCCCTTAAAGATAAGTTGTTTATTAAGTTGTTCTCTTCTCTCTACCTCGTGTACCAGGTTAGTTGTAGTGTAAATTTTGGTGAAAGACATGTAGATTTTTATATCGCAGTTCAATTTAGAGATCCTTGTGATTGGGGATCTGAATCTTGAGTTAAATGAGAATAGGGATATTTGGTGTGTGATTCGTTGTGTATTGAATTTGAATTGTAACTATTTTCAGTTTTTCAATGAGTCCAGTGTGGACTTTGGGCTTGAAGAGCACGTGTTACATTACAAAGAGTCAGCCTTGTTTTTTTCATTAAGTCGTGTGAATGCTTAAGAATGTTGTTTGTCTTGTATCAGAGTTTATTTGTATAGTAAAATTGTAAATTTTGTCGCCGTATTTTAGTTAACTCCTGGAAGGTTTTGGGAATCTCGCCTCTTCAAGGCCTTGCGATCCGCCCAGTACATCGGGCAGATTTAATAAACTGGTGAAAATCACAACAAAGCTCATGAAGCTTTATCTGAGCTTCCCTATTTTTAGCCTTTCTTCTTGGCTTCTAATTCTTCACATTTTAAGTCTGCTTCTCTTCTCTCATGCTCAGCCTGAACTTCTAACTCTTTTTCTCTTAAACGAGCTTCTATTCTAAGCCTTTCAAGTTCCACCGCAGGTATATCAAAACACAATGATTCTCTATCTATTATATCTAAGACAGCTTGAGGTGACATATCGTCTTTAACCAAATGTTTAACTAACACGTTTAATATCCCTTTTCTTCATAACTTTTAACATTAAGCCCAAGATGTTTGCCTAAACTCACTAAGCTAGATTTCTTGAGATCCCTTAACTTCTAAACTTATGGATTCTCACAAAATTCGCCAAAAAACACGATGGTACTAAACTCTGACATGTTTGCTTGCTATTTTATACAAGTAACAACATACAATTACTTCACAAACAGAATAACAATTCAGATCCCTGCCAGGCCCCGAACTCTGTTACGTTCATCTATCTTATATGACATAGATTATGCAAAGTTTCCTCATAAAGTTTCTTAAACAATAGCAAAAATTTAAGAACAATATGAAAATAATATACAGCAAACAGAAAATAAAATTATATTCAAGATTTAACATAAATATTTACAGCATCACTAAAACATTCACCGAATACTCACAGCAAACCAAAACTAACGAATATACAATTTTGACGGGCTGCCTACGCAAGAGCCTGTTTCCTGTAAAGTACTGGACAATCTACCAAGCAAGGATATATATCCCTACGCACTGCCGACGCAAAAGCCTATGTCCAGCAAAAGGCTGGGCAATCTATCAAGCTAGCAAGTATAAATATATGAACTGCAAAATGGAGGAACTAAGAACTGCAGCCCAGGAAGCAATCAGGAGTACAAAAATAGCAGGGGCGCAGGCCTACTACACTGATAGTACTGTAGATTCTGGAATTCAGACAATAGGAGCTGCAGTATATTCCAATAACTTTTCGGCCTGCTGGAGAACATCCAACAATGCCTCCACCATGCAAACAAAGCTTGTTGCAATAAAACAAGCACTAAAACACTCCATTGAAAATTAAGTAGGACCTGTAGTCATTCATAATGACTCAAGATCCTCATTGCATGCCTTGCAACAGGAAAAGAACAAAGAAACCCAGGCTCTACTAGCTGATATCAAAGCACTCCTATATCAACACAATTAAAGAGACAGACCTATGACTCTCAACTGGATTCCCAGTCACATTGGAATACCAGGGAATGAGAAAGCAGATGAGCTAGTCAAAAGCACCAGACACATAGATAGTATAGATACGCATGGGCGACGGACCTAGTGCCTTCCCATTGACAGACACACGCCAAGAGAGCAGGCTATATGCATCCTCAGACTCAAGCAGGGGTATAAAGCAAATTGAGATAGGTTGGAAAATAATAATGAAAGACCATGTGAATATTTTGACGCCACACAACAACAGGCCCTCCTGCACTACCTGCTAGAATGTAGGGAAACAGCATAATGTAGGGATAACCTTCAAGCAGATATCAACTCGTAACTTGCAAGGCAGGCTGCAGCCATGTTGGTAAAAGCAAATAACGAAAACAGAGAAATCTACAAATAATTGCTCTCAAACCTACCAACCTCTGAAACCCTCATCAAAATCCATCTCATCCCCTCACCGTAAGGCCCTAAACATATCATCCCTTGTATTTTTCCATAACTTTTTCTACTAAAATATTCCGCAGGGACCCTAGGGAGTGAAGGGTTAGAGAACACCATCTGCAACATTTTTCCACGTTTCAAAGGTCTTACAACCCTTTCAAAGTACCACTATCCGTGACATGATGGACTCCTTCCACTACCACCATCATCCTTCCTTTCATTTGCATCTGTCTCTGCAACTAAAAACCTTTCACATTCCCTTTTGTTTAAAAACCAACCTGTATTTTATAGGTTACGTACGGGCCAAACAAGAGAAAGGCCCATACCAACAGGAATTGTTGGCTACAATACAACGAAAAAACGAAAATTGTTCCCAAGTAGGATGAGTTGACTTTCCAAATTTATATAGAGCAAGGGACAGATGGCGTTGTGTAGTTTCAGGTATAAGATGCTGACAGGAAGAAATATGGCTCCTGCTTCTAATGATGAATACTGATTCAGTCTTCTTTGTCTTCTTCAAAATACTTTATCGGTTTGTGTAGTCACTCAACTCCAGAGTCACAAAGTGTATAGCTGAAGAATGTCTCCAACACAAGGAGCGTTCAGCCAGGTCTCTCTCGTTTCTGCCACTCCCTGATCTCTGAAATGGGCTGCCAATGTAAGAGCCCGTGTCCAGCACAAGGCTGTACACTCCTAAAAGGAACCAATGATCTTTCTGCCAGCTCAATAACTCTCCTATCCGGTACAGGGAACACCAGCTTCCTGCCAGTTTGGTGGCAGGAATTTTTAGCTCTCACATACACTGTTGACTTTCCAATAAACTCTTAGAGCGAAACCTTCATCTGGTGTTTCTACTATAGCAAGGAGCGCCAGCACTTTCAAGACTTCTGTCATTTTGACAGGAAAAATTGCAAGGAAGGCACTGCATACTATGATCACAGGGGAAAATTTGTGTTCTTTGCTCTCAAGCTAGTTGCAGAGCTGGGCTTGCAGCTTGATTGTGACTGTGTCCAACACAAGATATGGTGTAGATGCAATGATTGGAATCTGTACCACAACACCGTATATCGACTTGTCACTAGAAGGAATAGGGAGCCTCCGTTGCACAAGAAAGTTTTACAACTGAAGCTCATCAACATTGAGATCCCACACCTCTATACCCCAGGAGTTCTCCAGAAGATGCTTAAGACCCTGGGCAGGCCATCTGGGTGGGTTAGTTTTAAACCGAATCCAGATATCGACTGCATGAAGACTGCACTTAATAGATATTATCAGGACCGTGGTCTTCATGTTCTTGACCCCTCTCCTCAACCAGTGAAGATGCCACCTGCCAAGAAGAAAAAGAGTGGAACAACAGTGAAACCACCTACTGCCACCTCCAATGCCACACTACCTACTAGCACTCCAACAACAGAAGAAGAAGCGTCAGCCATGGATCTGGATCTCTCCAAAAACACTCGCCCTCCAGCTTTGGCTGGGGTACATCAGCCAGACTGTAATTGCACATCTTGCCTAACACAGCTACTTGCTGAAGTCACTGCCACTCTCATCCAAACTCTTGGGCTTACTCTAGAACTTGCTAAAGCCACTGCAACACTCACTCCAACTGTTGAGTCTGCTCCAGATTCACGGCCCACATCTATGGATCCAGAGCACCTGCCAAAATCCAAGTTACCAGCCGTGGAAGGTGTACCTTCCTATGCAGCAGTTGCTGCCATTGCAGCCTCGAGCCCAGGAATAAAGATAACGGCCAGAGCCAATCTAAAGGATGACATGATCATTACACCTAAGGATCAGGATAGGACTAGCCTTTTTCACAGAGAAACCTCCCTGGCCTATCTTGATCCTACCAGGAAATTGAGGAAAGCAGTTGTCCCCAACTATTCTGTCAAGATGCCAATGTTCTTCATAACTGACTTCAATAATGTTGCCCATGCTAAATGCCATTTGGGCAGCCATAAGAAGCCTACCAGGAAAGTCACAGTGACCTTCGTTGGGCCAATCCCATGGTCACTGGACCTTGGACTGTGGAAAATTTTCCCCCTAGAAAACTTAGACATCGACCCACTACGCTGCTTTAACTGCCAACGTTTTCGCCACTACAAGGAGAACTGCAGGAGCTCAACGGTCTGTGGAGTCTGCAGCCGCCGGCATCCCACCCAAGAATGCATTGACACCCACCAGAACGGGTCAGAGACCCACCCGAAATCTCCCAGTTGTGATATATCTCACCACGCCTGGAACAGGAGGTGTCCAGAGCAATTTAGAAGATTGGCAGACCGTCCCACCTACCATTGCAGCAGCTGCCCTGCCACAGCCACCTAAGACATAAAGAGCTCCACGTGCCAGGACTACATGTTAGACTTCCACTGTTCCTGACCCAGTCAACCCCAGTCATACTCTTGGGGCAGAGCGACTGCACTTCCATGCCTACAGTTATGCTCGCTGGGCTGAGCGACTGTACCTCCTTTCTGAGGGCCTGTCTTGGTTTTGTATGCTCTTGGGCGAGCTGATTCTATTGCATATGTGTCTAGTAACTTTGAAAATTAAGAGTGCTTTGGTCAGGGCAATACACTTAAGCAGATTGTTGTGAGCCGAGATCTGGTAAAACCCTGATCACACCGAATGGGTCTTCTACTTTGAGGGCTATGACTGACTGTCTAAGAGCCCCATCCGGGAATAATTTCCGGGTAATCTATGCATGCACGCATGCACCTGTCCTTTTATATTAGGAACAATACTCTAGAGAATTCGGGATTGTTCAAGACTAACATTACGCAATAGCGATGCTCTAGATCCTATTGAACTCACGTTCGTCAGAGGCCGGCGCCGAAGTACAGTAGTTATGAGAAGTGTCTAGAACTCCTGTTCCAGAACACAATGATATTTTGAGTTACAAATACATTATTATATATAAAAATTAATAATTTATTTTTTGTTTTTACATCAACATATATGAAATAAAACGAAATATTTTATTTTTACGTCAACATATATGAAATAAAACGAAATATTTTATTTTTACATCAACATACATGAAAAATAAGCCATTTTCACAAGTTTTGTAATACAATGTACATAAATTTAACGTAACATTTAATACTTAATGCACTTCCATGCCTACAGTTATGCTCGCTGGGCTGAGCGACTGTACCTCCTTTCTGAGGGCCTGTCTTGGTTTTGTATGCTCTTGGGCGAGCTGATTCTATTGCATATGTGTCTAGTAACTTTGAAAATTAAGAGTGCTTTGGTCAGGGCAATACACTTAAGCAGATTGTTGTGAGCCGAGATCTGGTAAAACCCTGATCACACCGAATGGGTCTTCTACTTTGAGGGCTATGACTGACTGTCTAAGAGCCCCATCCGGGAATAATTTCTGGGTAATCTATGCATGCACGCATGCACCTGTCCTTTTATATTAGGAACAATACTCTAGAGAATTCGGGATTGTTCAAGACTAACATTACGCAATAGCGATGCTCTAGATCCTGTTGAACTCACGTTCGTCAGAGGCCGGCGCCGAAGTACAGTAGTTATGAGAAGTGTCTAGAACTCCTGTTCCAGAACACAATGATATTTTGAGTTACAAATACATTATTATATATAAAAATTAATAATTTATTTTTTGTTTTTACATCAACATATATGAAATAAAACGAAATATTTTATTTTTACGTCAACATATATGAAATAAAACGAAATATTTTATTTTTACATCAACATACATGAAAAATAAGCCATTTTCACAAGTTTTGTAATACAATGTACATAAATTTAACGTAACATTTAATACTTAAGAGTTTAAATTCATTATAATTAATAAAGAGGCTTGGCTTACTTTCTGGATCTATTATTAGTCATAAAAGGGAAGCTGGGAGCGATGCCTCAAATTTTATTTTGAGCTTTGTTTTTGTTGTTGTTTTTGGTAGACAGACAGAGACTGACTTGGGACAATTGCAGTTCTTGAAAGATTGTTTTCCAGATCATTTATTAAGGTTTTACAAGAAAACTTTCTTGTTCAAACAAATAAACAAACAGAATTTAGCGATAATGGAGAAAAACACAAATATTATCAGAGAGAGAGAGAGAATGAGAGAGAGAAAGAGAGAGAGAGAGAGATTCACATTATTCTTTATAGAACAGTGAGATAGCCAAAGGATGCACATAAATTTGAAGAAAATGGTCCCAAAGGAATATTATTTCCTGAAATATATAGTTCTCTGGACCCATTAAATAGATCAAAATATTTGTATCAAAACGGAAACTTTGGGGACAATATATTTCATAAAAAGTCTTTAGCAAGACGTTATGCAGTTATATACCCGAGTAAGGGGATCCAAGTGGACATTTCTTCTTCCCTGGATAAGGATCTATTCCGATGATGGGATATTGAACCAGACTAACCTTTTGCATTCGAAAGATGTTCCAATATTTCATATTTTCTGTTTAGTCTATGATCATTTTGTTATGAAAAAAAAATATTTCATTTGCTTTTTCTTAGAGATAAAGTTTTAATTCAATTTAGGCTATATCTTGAAGGGCAGCATTGAAATAAACTTTTATTTATTCAGAAATAAGTTCACATTAGAGCTTTTAATAAAACACATTTCTAATTCAGAAGTGATTCCATTTACAATGATGTTAGTCAAATTAAAAGGCGTTAATTTTCACTCTGGAATTAATTTGAAAGTTTCAAGAGACTGAGAGGAAAGAAAGATTGTAATAAGAAAAAAAGAAAGAATTTTCGTCTGTTACTAATAGTGAGGATTTTTTTTTATTAACTAACCACATCGGTGTAGGCGAGATGTCTCATCCAAAAGTTATCTTAACATTGTGAGGGATGTTCTTTATTATACTACAAAGTAGATATTATTCCTCACAATGAAAAATTCAAGTCGAGAGACGAATCACACATTGATGCCAGAGTGAAGGAACCCAATTTGATTAAGGTTTAAAGGTCACTCATAAGAGGCAGAGGCCAGTGCATTGACCATATACACATATGATCAGCGTCCAAGCCCCCTCTCTACCCAACCTAGGACCAGACAATGGCTGCTGATGACTCAGTAAGGAAGGTGAGGTTGCAGACACTAAAGAAAGTATTCCGTTTGAGTGGGACTCGAATCCCAGTCTGGCAAGCACCAGACAGGGAGGCTTCCAATTGCCCACCGCTACTTATAATTACTGGATTGGATTCCAGCCAAATGAAATCCCAGTTATATCCAGTTCTCTTTAGGATAAGTAATAAAGAACAATGGATTGTGTAATACCGTAATTTACAAAAAGCTTAATAATCTAAATTCAAAATTTTTTTTCTGGATATCCATCAAACATTCTGTTACAGAACCAAGCATTGTTCAATATCTCTTATACTGATATTACATGCTATATATATATATATATATATATATATATATATATATATATATATATATATATATATATATATATATATATATATATATATATATATATATATATATATATATATATATATATATTATACTGGAGGAATTGGGTCGTTACGATTTAAGTAAGAAATGCAAGCTTACTTATCAGTCCTTTTCTCACAATCAAATGAGATCGTTTGTAGCGGCTGATGACTGAATTAACTCTTGTATTTTGTGATATCTATTAATTCTTTAATCCAATGGTCATTATAGGACATTGAACTGTAGAAGTGGGCAAGTTTAGAGTGGCATGTTGGCAATACCTACAACTCCCGAACACGAATTCACCATTCCTGACACAGGGAGATTAAGGGAGAGGGAGCTCTTAGTGGCTTCATCACACTTTCTCTACCCCTATTTCATAAGGGGTTTAAAAAATAGTAGAGATAGTTAATAAAACATTTGATGTTATATGACATGGTTATAGGATGACCTTAACCAATCTATTTCAAAAATTTTGATTTTCCTTACTATCTTTATTTATGTAAATTATTACTGAATCTTTATATATAATATAAAAATTTTCCATTCAAAATCATTAAAAATAATTATGAAAACTAAACAAATTCTTATAAAGTAAAAAAAAAAACTACTTTAAACTACATCAGGAATTTCCGTAATATTAAGTGAACGTTCACTGAGATTGGAGGAAGCCTTTCCTGCTTCATCAGTAAAGAAACTGAAAGATAGAATACAAACGTAAAAACTTTATTCTCGTTGATTATAATGACTATTTTTGCTATGCAACTTTGCTATAGATTTCTTAGAAAATAGAAGAAATCGTGACACAGATTTCTTTCGTTTTCTGTCTTGACTTTCGAGGGGACTAAATGAAATCTACTTCTTTATCATACCTTTATCAAATTCTATATTATAATGTTAATATATATTGCATTTTTAATCCTTCTTATTTTATAATGCTCTTTGGCCTTTTTTAATTAGTTTTGAGGGGAAACAGGAAGATCTGCACTTCTATTCTGTTGTAAGATTTCATAAAAACAGTTATATTTATGAAAACTATCTCACAGATTTTTAATATTAGATTTAGAGGGAGAGAGAAATGATGAGAGTTATGGAAAACTATAGTAATTATAGTTTCTTTTCTTCCTTATTTAAATTGGCAATTTAGTTAGATTAGAGAGAGAGAGAGAGAGAGAGAGAGAGAGAGAGAGAGAGAGAGAGAGAGAGAGAGAGGAAAATTATGGACTGTAAATGGTTTTGCTTGATATTTTTTTCCGTATGTTCTGAATGATGCTTGTATAAGTACCATCACTATTCTTGCAGCTCCAGGTAAAAAAAACTCCAAAGAAAATCCTACGGTCTGGCATGAAACATTAAATACATACAAAAGAATAGTGGTATTCATTGAATGTTACAGTCAACAATTCTAGGTGATCACACCTGTAAATAGGTACAGAAATGTTAGTAATTGCAAGCTAGAATTAATGAGGTAAGTGAATTAATGAGTTATTTAAACACGAATCAGTCAGTTTAACCCTGGATAGGTACGCTCCTCGGACACCCCTTTAAGGGTATACTCGGACGCGCACGACCCCGACGCCAAAAAAAATTCTTGAAAAATCAGTTTTTGCAGTAACCTCCTTTTTTCTTTTGCCAAAAAAACTTCAATGAATGCTTAAAACAACTGTAAAGATAAATACTACTCATCTGCAGAAAAACTATTTATTATAAATATTTTAAAAAATTAAGTAGAAAAAAAGACCTTACATAAAAATTCATAAAAAAAAGTTTATATATATATATATATACACAAATCCTTTTAGGAATTGATTTTTGAATGTTTAGGACACATCTTGATGTATTTTCGCTTTTTCCCATTTCTTTCAAAATTACTACGTACTAAGGAACTATCACAGAGTAATGATTCATTTAGATGTTTATTTGTCGGAAAATGTGCCTTGATGGTTTGCCTAGTACGTGGCTGAAATGTTTTTTTTTCTGAAATGCCGTATATTAGAATGGCCATTTTTCCGCGAGTGCCCCTTTTTATTTGGTTTGCATTTTTTTGCTTAGTCATGTTACCGTAAGGAA
The DNA here is from genome assembly GCF_036898095.1 of Palaemon carinicauda. Classification (NCBI taxonomy): domain Eukaryota; kingdom Metazoa; phylum Arthropoda; class Malacostraca; order Decapoda; family Palaemonidae; genus Palaemon; species Palaemon carinicauda. Next base: position 16,820,389 of record NC_090749.1, read on the forward strand.
TTGGCAAGTAGTGTCGTAAAACTTGTATTTTTATAGTGTTGGAAAGTGTTTCTAGATGATCTGGCTACCCATGCCTATCTTTATTTTTAGCCAGATATGGCGTATATATAGGTATGTGTTCGATTTTCCTGTGATTGCCACTTTTTCGTTTTTTCCCATTTCTTTCAAAATTACTACGTACTAAGGAACTATCACAGAGTAATGATTCATCGAGATGTTTATTTGTCGGAAAATTTTGTTTACTTCTTTTTTGATTGAATATCATCCAATTTTTTTTTAGCTAAAATATTATATTGTTTTACATTTTTTTTTCCGATTTTATTTCCCTTCAAAAATTTTTTTTTGGTGTCAAAATTTCAATTTTATAGTCGTAAAATAATCGACAATTATCCAGCAACCCACCATACAATTTTTATGCATATCCAAAAATAATTAGATTAGTAAATAACACCTTGAAATTGACATACCCTTCCTACATTTCAAGTGGCAGATTAGGGAGTCTGAGTCAGTGTGGTTGGCGGCCATTTTGTGGACATATCCGAAGCGTAAGTTGCCCTTTCTATATATATTCTTTTTCCTTATAGAATTTGTGATATTTTGGTATATTTTTACCTGCATAAATATAATATTATATATTAAATATATGTATTTTTTTACGAAATTTCTAAGTACTCAAAAAATTACCTTTAGATATGGCCCCTGATATAAATGTAATTTACAAAATAATGAAGATTTTTTTCATATTTCTATTTTAGGATAACATATGTTTATTCCCTAAAAAAATTAGCCACTTCCTATTTCATTTGGGTACCCAAAAAAATTAATGAAATTTGGACAAATTTTTTTGGCCAAAAAAGTTACCCTTTTTTTCTCATTTCAGATCTTCACCTCCATGGGTCTGACTTCATCCAAAATACGTCAAAGTGTGTCCTAAACATTCAAGAATCAATTCCTAAAAAGATTTGTGTATATATGTATAAACTTTTTTTTTATGAATTTTTATGTAAGATCTTCTCTTTTTTCTACTTAATTTTTTAAAATATTTATAATAAATAGTTTTTTTGAAGATGAGTAGTATTTATCTTTACAGTTGTTTTAAGCATTCATTGAATTTCTTTTTAGCAAAAGAAAAAAGGAGGTTACTGCAAAAACTGATTTTTCAAGAATTTTTTTTGCCGTCGGGGTCGCGCGCGTCCGAGTATACCCTAAAAGGGGTGTCCGAGGAGCGTACCTATCCAGGGTTAACTTCTATTTTTTAGTGATCCTTCAAACCGGATCTGACACCATTGATTTATGGAATCATGAGATTTGAAACTTTGTAAAATCAATCGTAACCTTTCACAAATTCATCTGGTCATGTCGTCCATTAAACTCGCACAATGGCCATTTTGGAGAATGATTAAGTCCCTACTTTGATAAGCAAAGAGATGTATTAGGACGTAATATTTGTGGTATCCTTTAACGAACAAAGGCAAATCTATAACCTAGCATTTTTAGCCAGAAAATTCTACCCTGAAGGGGTTCTTGAGCTCTAGTATGTGCGTTTTACCTCTGCAAAATACCAATGGTTAGTAAAAGGGGTCAATGTGTTTCTTTCTGTTCCAAACGGTGATGCGACATTGCATGTTTAAACTGACTGATTTGTGTTTAAGTAACTCGTTAATTTACTTACCTCATTAATTTAAGCTTGAAAATACATACCTTTCTGTTGACTTTAACAGCCAAGAAAGGCCAGTTATTTCTTTTATATGTATTTAATTTTTCTTGCCAGTCTGGTGTGAATTGGTAATAGTGACTACTGGTGCTTGTATGCTTGCTTGGCAACATTGAGTCTCAAACACTGTACCGGCTTGGCCAACACCTTGCCACTACTTTAAGCCGGATAAAGCCAACGTTCCAGCAACTGTGTTTGGTATTCCATAATTTATTTGGCTTAATATTCACCATGCACATGTTTCTGAGGCCCAGCCCGATTGACGTGGACCCAGAATCAGCCGATACGGAGGACAAAAGGATTATGTGGCATTGTAACTTTGAGGCGTTCTGTGCGGCCATCAACCCGGACTTAAATCCAGATAAGTTGGCCTTGCTTCTTGCTCACATATCTTGTGAACTGTTAAAGATAAGTAAAAGTGCCACCACATATGCCACTGCCATAAGCCTGTTGAAGGCTAGATTTGTAAAACAAAAACGAGAGGTGTTTGCCATACACAAATTAGCCACTTACTAGCAACAGAGTGGCGAGACTCTAGATGCTTTTTTGGATAGCCTCAAAGGTCTGGCCTTGGAATATAGCTTCACTGATTGTACAGCCGCTCAGGCTGAAGAACTGGCCATCAGAGATTCATACATCACGGGTAAGGCATCTAATGCAATCCAACAGAGACTGTTAGAGAGCTTATCCTTGGACTTATCCCCAGCTGTGAAGCAAGCCCGTGCACTGGAAATGGCTCAACTGCATTCTGCGTCTTATGCAAGTGAAACCAATACCACAGTGGCAGCATTGATAGATGAACAGGCAAAACCCGAAATGGATCCCAACAATTTTGTGATCGAAATGAGTGACTCCCTGAATCCAAGTGAGTTTGCTGCCGCCGTCAGCGGTCAGAGGTGCTTTTTTTGTGGAGGATCCCTATATCCCAGAGCCCACTGCCCAGCCAAGAAAGCCTCGTGTTCCCACTGCCAAAAGGTAGGTCATTATGCTCGTGTCTGCAAGTCACAAAGAAAACAATGGAACAATAATGGTGAATCAACTAACTCTAATCTTAAAGCTGGAATAGTCCTAGACAACAACCCACAGTCCATCCCTGCTTCCATAACAGGGGCCGCTGTGGCTGCAGCTTCTCCTGCACTACCAAGTGTTTATAGAACTGTCCTACCTGTAGAACTGAATAGAGGCTAGGCCCTGGACAGGCTGGTCGACACTGGAGCATTTAAAAACTTTATAGATGCCAAAGTAGCTAGGGCTATGAACTGAATGACTTGTTCTTCAGCCTGTAGTATAACCATGGCTACTGCTAAACAGACGAAACTTAAAAAGCGTTGCAATTACTATTTAATCGTAAATGGAAGGGTATACACTGAGTTCTGTCTGCACTTGATGGATGATTGTGTGGCTCCAGTCGTTTTGGGACATGACTTCCTACAGTTACACAAGCAAGTCTGCGTAGACTTTGGTGGGACGCTTCCACCCTTGGAGCTAAGCATCCAATCACCTTGTGCTCTGATTGCGGCTCAAATTGAACCGCCAACCATCTTTGACAATCTGACTGTCGACTGTCACGTGATACAGGTGAATTCCAGAAGTTATTCCAAAGAGGACTCTGAGCTCATCAAGAAAACAGTAAAAAGGCTGCTAGAGGAGGGCATCATCACACTGAGTCGCAGTTCGTTGAGAGCTCAAGTGGTAGTTGTTGATCAGTGTGATAAGAAAAGATTGGTCATAGATTACTCTTAAACCATAAACAGATTCACCAACTTAATTGCTTATCCTGTTCCAGGGATTACCGAGATGATTGAGAAAATTTCTTCTTACCACTACTTCAGCTCTATAGACTTGAAGGTAGCAAATCATCAAATGCCATTGAACATGGCTGATCGAAAATTCACGGCATCGAAGCAGATGGAAGGCTGTTCAAATTCACGCGTTTGCCTTTTGGAGTACTCAACTGGGCTACCTGCTTTCAGCAAGTTCTCGACAAAATTATTGGTAAGGAGCAACTGGAGGGTACGTTCACCTATAAAGATAACATCACGGTCTGTCGTCACACACGTGAAGAACACGACAGAAATCTGAAATGCTTTCAAGAAACTGCATTGAAGTATGGACTTACCATAAATGACAAGAAAGGTGTTTATGCTCAAACATCAATCTCAATTTTGGGCCATGTAGTAAATGATCACCAAGTCCTACCTGACCCGGAGAGAATGCGTCCGTTGCTGGATATAAACCCTCCGGACAGTACCCCTAGTCTCAAAAGAACGTTAGGACTCTTATCCCACTATGCGAAGTGGCTACCTAACTTCTCCCAGAAAATTCGGACTTTAGTCGAAGTGAAAACTTTCCTGATGGCCAAATCCGCAGAACAAGCACTCGAAGAATTAAAAAATGAAATATCTCGAGCTTCACTTGCTTCTATAGATGATGATGCTATCTTTGCAGTCCAAACAGATGCCTTTGCTGACGCCGTTGCAGCTTCATTGACACAAGAAGGAAAACCGGTGTCCTTCTTTTCTCGCTCGCTCTCAGAATTGGAGAAACGACAATCGGCGGTGGAACGCGAAGCATGTGCTATCGTAGAAGCCATCAAAAAATGGTGACACTTTCTGGTATGACGTAAATTTAGATTCATAACTGATCAACAATCGGTGCGTTTCAGGTTTGACGCCAAGAACCATGGCAAAATCAAGAATGAAAAAATAATGCGGGGGAGGCTGGAACTGAGTTGTTTCAACTTCGACATCACATACAGACCTGGATCAAAGAACCAAGTAGCAGACGCTCTCTCTCATGCCTCAGGATGTGTGGCTTCACTTACCTGTACTCAAGGAGACCAGCTGACCTAGCTTCACGAGCACTTGTGTCATCCAGGAATTAGAATGATGACCCACATCATAAGACAGAGAAATTTACCCTTCACCATTGAAGAAGCTCGGACTGACGTACGTAAATGTCAAACCTGTGCTAAGATTAAACCTAAGTTCTCTAAAGAGACATGAACATTGATAAAAGCTACCAGGCCATTAAAGCGTCTGGCTATTGACTTCAAAGGTCCAATGCCGTCCACCACAAAGAACAGGTACATTCTCAACATAAGCAATGAGTAAAACAGATTTCTGTTTGCCTTTGCAACAGAAGACACCTCAGCGAGTACCACCATTAAATGTTTGTTTGATCTCTTTTCAGTTTGGGGCCTACCCCAGTACATTCATTCAGACAGGGGACCTGCTTTCTGGTCGTCAGAGTACTAAATGTTCCTTCATTACCGTGGAGTGGCTACAAGCTACTTGACTGCGTTTAACCCCCGTGGCAATGGCCAGATCGAGAGAGCCAATTGAACTTTGTTGCGCACCGTAAGGCTAGCTCTTGCTTCTCTCTCCCTCCCTATAGAAATGTGGGAGGCTTTCTTGGATCAAGGATTACACAGCATGAGGTCCCTTTTGTGCATCGCTACGAACTAAACACCATATGAGCGCATGTTCCTGCACCCCAGGGAAGCAACATACGGGCAAGCGGCTCAATCATGGATGACAGAAAAGGAGCAAGCTCTTCTAAAAAAAATGGTTAGGAAATTCAAGTACGAACCAGAGGTCGAGGAAGTTAGACTCCTGCATGTCAACCCACAATGGGTTCGAGTTACGCTCTAAGACAGCAAGGAATCCACTCTGTCGACACGTCACCTGGCTCTTGCAGCTGAAGTATTCAGTTCAAACACCTGACACGATAAAGGAAGCGTCACATCTTCAACGTGCGAGAAAATGGTAAGACTCCTATCAATCAAGGAACCCCCTTTCCCACCTGGAGACCCCACCAGAGAATGGAAAGAAGTCAAGTGGATACAGAAGAATTCTAGGGGAGGGAGCTTGCAACTGAACCGCAACAAACCACAGAACCGCCCACCCCAGGAAAGGCACTGTCGAAAGGAACACCTGCAGAAACACCAACCTCCGAGTTGCCCCAACGCACAAGTCGTACTAGGTGCTCTCCTGGCTATCTCTCAGATTTTGTCCTAGATGAGTGGGAGTATTATTATTATTATTATCCAAGCTACAACCCTAGTTGGACAAGCAAGATGTTATAAGCCCAGGGGCTCCAACAGGGAAAAATAGCCAAGTGAGGTAAGGAAATAAGGAAATAAATAAATGAAGAGAACAAATTAACAATAAATCATTCTAAAAAAGTAACAACATCAAAACAGAGATGTCACATATAAACTATTAACAACATCAAAAACAAATATGTCATAAATAAAGTATAAAAAGACTCATGTCTGCCTGGTCAACAAAAAAAAGCATTTGCTCCAACTTTGAACTTTTGAAGTTCTACTGATTCAACTACCCGATTAGGAGTCCGTATGTCAATGTGTTCATTATGAATTAGTGGTCATAAGGCCGATTTTTATCAATGTATTCTTTATGTAAGTGAGATGACCCAGTTATTGAATAAAATAAATACTCATGAGTTTTTTAATGTGAATATGAAATTTGTAGTGCCAATGAAGGGAGCTTTGTAATGCAAATGCGATGTAAGAATAATTATTGCAATTGGAGCGAAATCTGAGTGAATTTATGTTTTTTTTATGATGCGAATGTGTACTGTACTGTATATTCTTCTTCTCCGTGGGGGTAAATGTGGTGTGAATTGGTAACTGTGACTGGTGGTGTTTGTATGCTTGCTTGGCAACATTGAGTCTCTAACACTACAAGCTTGGCCAACACCTTGCCACAACTTTAAGCCGAATAAAGCCAACGTTCCAGCAACTGTGTTTGGTATTCCAGACTATAGGCTTTTCTTTGGAATTGGTTTTACCTGAAGCTACAAGAATACTGTTGGTACTTAAATAAGCATCATTCAGAACCTAGGAAAAAAAAATAGCGAATAGAACCATTTGCTATTCATAATCTTCCTATCTAACATCTCTCTCTTTTATTGACTTAATTGCTCTCTCTCTCTCTCTCTCTCTCTCTCTCTCTCTCTCTCTCTCTCTCTCTCTCACTCTCTCTCTCTCAATCTAACTAAATTGCCACTGTAGATAAGGAAGAAAAGAATCTGTAATTGCTATAGTTTTCCACTACTCGATAAGTTTTTCTCTGCCCCTAAATATAATATTAAAAATCTGAGATAGTTTTCGTAAGTATAACTGTTTTTATGAAATCTTACAACAGAATAGAAGAGCAGATCTTCCTGTTTCCCATCAAACCTAATTAGAAAAAGACCCAAAGTCATTATAGAATAAGTAGGATTAAATATGCAGCCTTTATTAACATATAGATTTAGATAAAGGAATGATAAAGAAATAGATTTCATTTAGTCCCCCTTGAAAGTCAACACAAAAAAATGAAAGAAAACTGTGTTGCGAGTTCTTTTATTTTCTGCTAAATCTATAGAAAATTGCATTAATTAATCTTCATTATAGTTAACGAGAAAAAAGTTTCCACATTTATATTCTATCTTTCAGTTTCTTTACTTATTAATTACTGATGGAGCAGGAAAGGCTTCCCCCAATCTCGGTGAACGTTTGCTTAATATTACGAATTACAGGCGGAAAGACATCTACGGGCCAACCAAGGGAAAGGCCCGTGCCAACAACAAGTGTTGGCTTTAATACCCCAACAACAACGGGAAGACATTCTATCAACATAATGATGTATTTTAAAAGAGTTTTGGCTTTTTGACCTTTTAGAAATTTGTATTCGTTTTTATAATTATTTTTGATGTTATTGAATTAAAATTTTTTATATCATATAGGAAGAATTAGTAATAATTTACATAAATAGTGGTAGATAAAAAAATCAAATTTTTGGAAAGAGCCTGATCAAGTTTATGCTCTTTGAAGTGTATACATGTTCCTTTATGTACTTAAAAATCATATTGGAAACCCTTAAATAGAAGGGTTTTAAGATATTATAGTACAAACATCTATGACGAACTCGTTCCCCTGAAGAAACTCTTCGCCAATTCAGTCAGCGGAGTAACCTATATCACTATCTTGCCATCTCCTACAACTATATAACCCTACTCTTACTCTGATACTACACTACTCCTGACCTTACGGTAAAAGAATAAATTTTGTATAATATTTATCTCATTCGTCATACTTAACCATGTTAATCATGAGCCACTTGTGACTTGTATAGAAACCAAAAGTGGATGGATCTGTACATGGCATCATTGTTGATATTTTAAGTAATAGTTTGCAAAGAGTTGTTGTTGATGGGCACCATAGTGAGTATAGGAATGTGGTATTCAGTGTTCCTCAGGGCAGTGTTATTGGCTCATTACTTTTCATCTTATAAACACATGACGTAGTTTAGCCTCGAAAACAAATTTTTTACATACACAGATGATGCTATTCTCTTGGCATCAATTCACACTCCTGGATATAGATCTGGAGTTTTTGAATCCCTTAATAGAGATCTTGCTAGAATTAGTGCATGGTGCAAATTATGGGGTGTGAAGTTGAATCCTACCAAAACTCAAAGTATGATTGTAAATAGGTCAAGGACAGAGGCTTCTTAACATCCGGATCTCAGCATTGGTAATGTTTCTGAAACTCTGTATAACTAAAAATTTTAAGTGTGATTCTCGACAGCAAATTTTCTTTTGAGAAACACAGTAGGTCAGTGTCTTCTTCAATTGCGCTCCCCCACCCACAATTGGCTTATCAAGAAAGTCTTTTAATATTTTCGGTGATCAATTTATTCTGAAGAAGTGTTTTAATTATTTTATTCTACCTGATTTTATGTATTGTTCTCCTGTCTGGTCTTCAGCTGCTGATTCTCATCTTAAGATATTGGACAGGATCTCACGGTCTATCAAATTTCTTATTCCTGGTCTAGATATTAATCTCTGGCACCGTCATTCAATTAGTTCATTATGCATGTTGCATAATATTTTCATAATTTTAACCATCCTTTCCATTCAGATCTTCCTGGACAGTTCATCTTGTTGCAATACTAGGCCTGAACTTAATTCTAATAGTCAGACCTCCATCTTGAGGTTCAATACTACAAAGTATTCTAGAAGTTTTAATTCAGCTGTGACCAAGTTGTGGAATGATCTTCCAAATCGGGTGGATGAATCAGTAGAACTTCAAAAGTTCACACTTGCAGCAAATGTTTTTATGTTGAACAGGCTGACGTAAGTCTTTTTGTAGTTTATAAAGGAAATATCTATTTTCATGTTGTTACAGCTTTAAAATATTCCATTTTTATTGTTCATTATTTCTCATATCATTTTTTTATTTCCTTATTTCCTTTTCTCTCTGGGCTATTTTTCCCTGTTGGAGCCCTTGGGCTTATAGCATCTTGCTTTTCCAGCTAGGGTTGTAGCTTAGCAAGTATAATAATAATAATAATAATAATAATAATAATAATAATAATAATAATAATAATAATAATAAATGTAGAGTCGTTTTATCGAATTAATGATTGCAAGTCTTTTGTCAAAATCCATTATCTTAATAAGTTCGTATAATTTCTCTTTTAGAATAAAATGAGTCCTTAATGGGCCGTTAACACAATGATTGTGGTCATGAATGACTGTGTCAATGAATTGCGAGAGAGCCAACTGAGTATAATGAATAATAAAAGAAATATTAGACAATTTCTTATATTTGAAAGATTATGGGTTTTGGTGGCCTATTAAAAATGTCCTTGCCTAGCAATCTGTTGGACTGGGATTCGAGACCCACCTACGCTCAATAGTTCCTTGTAGTATCTGATAACTTGTAGTATCTTTTTTGAGCTAAGGATGGGGTCGGTTTAAGGGGAGCCTATACGGTGGGTCTATCTGCTGAGGAATCAGCGGCCATTATCTGACACTCTCTGGTCCTAGCTTGATGGGGAGGGGTCTATGGCTTAGACCATATGTCTCTAGTGCATTGTCCTACTAGAGCATGATCAGTATCCCTTGCCTCTGCCATTCACGAGCGACCTTTAAACCTTTGAAGGTCATCAGACTAACAGTTAGATTAACGGAGAAAAATCTCTCGTCTTCGGAGAAGTAGATTTGAAAAAATTCCATAATGAGTTTTCATGAGATTTCGAAGACAATTTTCATTCCATGACTCATATTAAAAGTTTAGGATGAGGGTTATTATGATGACAGAGAGAGAGAGAGAGAGAGAGAGAGAGAGAGAGAGAGAGAGAGAGAACTACTCCTGTAGGGATCACCCGTATGTGTGATGTCTCTCATTATTCGAAATTTCCAGGGAAATTTTTCTTTTTCGTACAAAAAATGGTTGTTCTTTGGATTTACAAACGCAAATAACTATAATCTCTTATACTAGAATATTTTTCCATAAAATTTGGGACCTGAAATTTCTATTGAATCGTCTAAGGCTATTACGATCCTCGTGGGGATCGAACCAGGTTCTTTTGAATTGATTAATGAAATTTGAATTTCTCAACCACAACACACAATGAAACAAAAGGAAATATAGAAAGAAAACTCGCAAAAGAAAACATAATTTTATTTACAACTAGTCAAAGTTTCTTGATTGAGTACTTAGGAAGCACTGAACTAAGCAAAGAAAATCATTTGATTAAACTACATTCCAGCAAATAGGAGAACAGTCAAGATAGTAGATAAATAATACAAAAAAAAATACTACTCTTCACAGCAGCTCTCGACAGTTGACAGGAACGTAGATATTTCAGGGGTGGGCGTTTTGTGGTCGGTGATCAGGGCAGGGGTCAACTCGTTCTGACATCTCGGACAAGGTTGGTCCCGTCTGCATTCTGTTCCTTACGTCTTCTCTCCTTCCTTGCGCTCGTTCTCTCTCTCTCTCTCTCTCTCTCTCTCTCTCTCTCTCTCTCTCTCTCTCTCTCTCTCTCTCTCCTTTTCGTACTCTCGTTCTATCTGTCGTACTCTTGTTCTATCTGTCGTACTCTTTGAAGTTTATATACCCCTGTATGGGAGGGGTTAACTATGAACAATTCTATATAAGGAAATTTTCTCCTTTCTTCATCCCTACTGATTTTCCTTAAAACCACGCCTTTTTGATAGCATCTTCACTAAGGCTGTTCTCGTGTAATCATGATCCATATGACGCTATAATTGAAGCGAGGCGTGTTTACCTTCCGTTAATGTATATTCTTCGGCGACGACACTGCTCTCCTTGTCCTATGGGTCCTCGGATTGCTACGAACAGACGATCGTTATGCCCAAGGTCTGCTGAACTAGGCACATCTAATAAATATCTTGATCTCCATCAGCGACGGTGACAGTTTCCAGTAAACACCATCGGGACCTCCTCTCTCTCTGTTTCTCAAAAGTAGGAAATTCACATGTTTTAACATTCTTTTCTATATTATTCTATCTACCCATAACAAAGGCGCAGGGTATTTTTGTAAATATTATTGATATTTATATGAAGCAAATTCTAACTCTTCAGATTTTTCTGATGGTAAAATTCTCAACATCAAACAGTGAGATCTTTAACATTGAGAGAATTAAATTGAAATTTTGAATTTAACTAAGTAGGCCTACCATAACGACATCTGGGCCCTCACTATTACCAATGAAAATTTTGATGATGAAAATGTCGAACTTGATGCAAAAGTAGGCAATCTTAAAGAGTTAGTAAGGCTATCATAGTCAGCCACAGCGTGCAAAAGTCATTATTGACCTTAGAACCAGAACTGGATTCCATAGCTTTCCAGAATTCCCAATAACCTGGAAACTTCTTGATGCCGGCAACAAAGCCGAAGAATTATCGCCCTTTTATTTCCAGACATTTTGGAATATTTTCCTTTGTTGTCTCCCCATAAACATTGGAAGGATCCAGAGTCTTCAGAACTTTAGCAATAGATGGAAATTCCCTTCCAAGAAGGACCGGGGTCCTTTAGACATTTGTTTGATTTCATAGTTATATTTCATGGATCAATATTGATATTATTCAATAGTTGATAACATAAAAAAATTGAATTGACTATTCGTATTCTATGTATCGGGATGTCTATAGACACAAGTACATAGTGTAGAAGGTGTGAGAGTAAACACAAGTCTAATCTTCCCAAGTATGTTTGTGTTAATTAAAGTGCTCGACAATTCGGGGTTTAGATGTAGTGTTTTTAGTTTATATAAAGCAAGTTTATGGTTCAACTACTAAACTACTGTATGTAATCATATATTTATGTCCTTTTTATTATTAGTGGACACAACACTGTCCTCCTTCAGCAATAGATAACAAGGTTTATGGCACATCGATAGCTACTGCCTGGACTCCCTTGCCTTTATTTGGGAAGTGCAAGTATGTATCTTCGATCTCTGACATTTTACGACATTTTTCGCTCATGAGAGGTCTTGAAAATGACATTGATGATTTAATAGAAGGCATGTTTGATTGTCATATTTATTTCTAGTTTATTTGCAACTATATATTGTACCTACAAACACATTCGCCCTCATACACATAGGCTACAAACAACACTAACTTATAGATAGCAAGAGTTTCGACAAATCAAAGAAAAGTCAGAGAAACTAAATACTCCCCATTTTTGTGCCTCTATCAAATCTCCGCATTGCGCTGCAATAGAGACTCACTGGAACGTAAGGGACCAAAACACGGGTAAAAAAACTTATCTCAGTTGGTGGAGTATTTCATATTCATCTGAGACAATTTCATGAAAATGATTCCTAAACTTTAGTAGACAAAACTTCCACAAACTACTACAGTCTTCAAGGACTCGGGGATGAGAGTCAAAGATGTCAGCCAACTCAAATGGATTGTGGGTTGAAGAAAGAGAGAAAAAGCGAAGGAGAGTTATAATCTGCCAACTACCGACATAGTTTGAAAGATTTAATTTAAAATGCAAAAGACGAAACTGGTAAAATAAGTTGACGTTATGAAGGACCTTGAAAAGTCCTTAAGGGACAGGACATTTTGTTTGTGGATGTCCAATGAATTATTTTCATCATTATTACTAGCTAAGCTACAACCTTAGTTGGAGAAGTAGGATGCTATAAGTTCAAGGGCCCCAGCAAGAAAAAATAGCTTACTGGGAATGGGAAATATAGAAATAGATAAATTATATGAGAAGTAATGAATATTGATTATAAAATATATTAGGACCGGTAACTATTTGAAATAGATAAGAAACTATAGACCTTTGTATAACCCGAGAGAGAGAGAGAGAGAGAGAGAGAGAGAGAGAGAGAGAGAGAGAGAGAGAGAGAGAGAGAGAGAGAGAGAGAGCTGTATACAATTGTAGAACCCATATGAATTAATGTTGATAAAAGGAGAGGATCATCTATATAATATTTGTGTACAGTCAGTTAGTCCAATCCTTTTCATCCAAAGTCTTTTTGTCCAATCCTTTTCGTCCAACGTATTTTTGTCCAATGATTTTTTTTGTCCAACGTCTTTTTGTCCAATAATTTTTTGGTCCAACGTCTTTTTGTCCTATGATTTTTTTCTGCGTGATTTTGACCAATTTTGTCTGGACGAAATGTTAGATTTCATGTTGAATTTTTATACCAGTTACATAGTAATATAAAGGTATATATACTACATATATTAGAATATGTATGTCCGAGTATAATTCAAGTTGAAATTTTCCATGCGTTTTTATACAATAAATAAAAATACGACCAGAAAAAGTAAAATATGTAAAAAAAAAATTATATAATTGTAGACGTTTTATTAATTATAGATACAATCAGAAAAAGGAAAACATGGAAGACAAAAATTCATTTATGTATGAAAATGCAAAATAAAATTAATATTTATTGCAGACATTGATATGCAAGAATAGAATGTATATATTGAAGGTATTAATAAAGATTTAAAAAGATAATCTTTAATCAATATGATTAGAAAGAGTTTAGGTTGTGAGCAACAGCCTTTAAAAATTCAATTTTTTTTCATAAAAATCATAATATGCAACCAAAGAAAGTATACGCTGATTAATTTGCCTATATTTTTTGTTTGTTTATGTACTGTATCCCCTCGATGAATGATATCTATCTTGGTTTGAATCAAGCTAGTTTCATTCTCCATAATTAGGATGGGTAACGCCTAAAAAAAACTTCAGTGACGAATGGTATCCTTCCAAAGCGTTATTTGTTCTTGGCAAGTTATTGACAACTCTGCTGTTGACATTCCATAATGCCATTGGGAATAACAAAGGCTATGTTCTTCTTCTACCATGACCTCTCACTACTCCCATATAGTTGACATCAAAGTAACTAATAAATTCTCCAGGAATTTCATCATCATCTGTTAGCTCTTCATATACTTCCTTAACATCAGCTACTGGAATAAAGGCCAATACCCGAAAAGCACCTTATATGGGCAAGAAAAAAGTTTACTAAATTTTCCAAACAAAACATCACTTCTATTTTGGGAAATTTCTCCTAGCAACAACCCAACTATAGAAAAATCACTTCTGTTCTGGGAAATGGCTCTTAAGAGCAATCAAACTACCGAGGATTCATTGGATTACCTAAAGACAAAACTCCCGAGTTTTACGTTCAGATATTGAGTAAATGGACTAACGAAAAAATCATGGATATTGGACTAAAAGATAATGGACCAAAAAACACATGGACGAAAAGACGTTGAACTAAAAAATCGTCGGACAAAGAGACATTGAATCAAAGGAAGTGGACAAAAAGACTTTGGACGAAGTGACGTCGGACGAAAAGGCATATAACCATAATATTAATAATAAAACTAAATTAATCGGAGTTGGAAAGAAAAACTTATATAATTCTTAGAAAATCGATAATCTTTTGGAACTTGCTATTGATATAAATGCAGATTCAAATTTTACGACAAAAAAAAAAAAAAAAATAAGATAAATCAGTTTTATGTGGTAATTCTTAAAGACCAAATCTCCAATGTCAAGTGATGAGCGTTTGTCCAGAACTACGGACTTCCATTTTAACTCAATTCTGTGGAGACTAAATGCTCCATTTATCTCAGGGTTTCGTTGAAGTTGGTTAAAACACATGAAAAGATTTAAGCTTTTTTCATAACATGTCTTCTTTTAATCTCATCGTTATTGTTTTATCATAATTAGCTCTCTTCCTTTTAAAATGTAAATGTTTTTTTTTTCGTTCCCTTAATAAAGGAAATAAGAATCATATATCGTATTATATGGTGTATACTGAGTGAACACAAAAATTTCAATAATGTTTACAAAATCTTGTTTCGTTTGTTGAATATAAATTATATACTCTTTTTTCTTTACTTTATTCTTCTTCATTCATTGGAATAAGTTGCCTGCGTACTTTCTCTACAATTCTACTTCAAAAGCCTCAAGGAATCATTTAGATTCATTCACACTCTCCAAAGGATTCCTTCCACATAGAATGTCCTTTCAGGATCATTTGAATCTAATGTTTAATAAACGAGGTACTAAAGAATGTTTTTTTATTTTATCATTAGGAGACAAAATCTATGTTAACTTTTCTCGCTTTTTGTTTGCATGGATTTTCTGAGTTATGTTTTATTCAGGGTTGAAGGAAACCAGAATTCTTATAACTCATCTTATTTCTAAAAGCATTGACCCTCTCTCTCTCTCTCTCTCTCTCTCTCTCTCTCTCTCTCTCTCTCTCTCTCTCTCTCTCTCTGCTTTTTGAAAGCAGCCATAGCTCTTTTTCATTAGTGTAAGTAAGATTGTGTGAAAACATTTTCGAACAATCTACTGATATTCTTCTCAATATCAACTCGATGTATAAGTATTAGAATGTCATAAAAGCTCAGCTTTGTTCTTCTTCATAGATTATGTAAAGAGCAGTCTCTGTTTATAGTTCTTTTTAGTTAAACGTTTTATTTATCAACAGGTTTCATCTGGCCTTAATCTGCTCTTGTGATTGAGCAGTTCTTTCCCTTTGAGAATCTGAGCAGTTTTGTCTTAGAAGACATTTATCGATGATGCGGGTGTCTTACGAAAGATAGTTACCCGCAGTAAGAGAATAAAATATATAAACTCTACAATGTTTCTACTTTTGGAGACAACACTGTTATAATAAGTTGTTATATAATCCCTAGTTATTGACATAGCTAATTTCATCCGTGTATTTTATATCACATTTTCATAGATGAGTGTTTTCCAATGGGGTCATCTGAGAGAGGAAAGACATAGACAGAGGTGTTTATCTATTTCATGCATATATAAGGAAGGATCAAGAAACTGTCAAAATAGATTCACGAGTTGTCTTCTTCCTTTATTTTCTAAGGCTATAATTTTACAGATATTTGTTAAAAAAAAAAAAATACCATAAAAATCTTAATAATGTCCCAAGTCTTTTCCATACATACGTGAACTCACATGAGTACTAACACATACACAAGCACTCTCAAATAAATTATAAGCCATTCATGTTGAATGGGGATTGTGTGTGTGTGTGTGTGTGTGTGTGTGTGTAAAACTACAAAAATACATGTCTGATTGTTTATATAGAAGCATAAAAAAATCACGTCTATTTCCAATCAGCATCGCAAGTGACACGTAATACCAATCATTTATGAGCACATTGAACAGAACTGCCAACATAGCTATAAGCTATGTTCTATCTTATTCTCTTCCTTTTTTAAAATTATTTTTTAGTTTACTTATGGAAGATTTATTCTATTGTTGTTATTATTAAAACATTTCATTTATTATAGTTAACTATTTCTCTTGCAGTTTATTTATTTCCCTATTTCCTTACCTTACTGAGCTATTTTCCCTATTGAAGCTATTAGGCTTATAGCGTCTTGCTTTTCCAACTTGGGTTATAGCTTAGCAAGAAATAATAATAATAATAATAATAATAATAATAATAATAATAATAATAATAATAATAATAATAATAATAATAATAATAATAATAATAATAATAATTTACCTTAAGATAATAAAATCATTCTAATTTAGATTTGATCCGTGAGAGGAAATCTTCACATCGAAAGTAGTGTTTTTCAACAGTGAATAAATTTGTGAATGAATCATCTTAAAATAAACTTAGTTTTTGTTACAATTCTACCTCTAAATTACTCTATCAAAGACAAAGTTTGGGTTAAGAACAGAAGTTTAGTAACAAATATTTACACGATTTAAATAGAATTTTCTTTTTCTGATCAATTCTTTGATAGATTCCCATTAGAAAAAGTCTTTGTATTCCAAAAGGAATTTGATTCGATTATCATTTCCTGAGACGGGAATGTGGAGGATCCAAAAGGGAATTCCTCATTGATTCCCTGGAATTGGTTTCATTAAAAAAAATTCTTAATAAGAAAATAGAGAAGAGTAGGAATTGTGCCAATCTAGTTCTTGCCATCTCTCTCTCTCTCTCTCTCTCTCTCTCTCTCTCTCTCTCTCTCTCTCTCTCTCTCTCTCTCTCTCTCTCTCTCTCTCTCAAGGAAAATTGAGAATAGTTCCACAGACGAACTATTCTAATAAAAAGAAGTTGAAGGTGAATAATTTCTGTTGTAAAATCAATATGTGAAATATCGAATATTAATGAAAATTCTAATTGGTCAAATTTCAAAGTAAAACTGAAATACTATTAATAAACTAAACTCTATTTGCATTTACAATCAATCTGGCGTAGAAATAGAATGTACATAATCATGTTAGGAATTGAAAATATTTTTTTTTTTTTTTTAATTTGAGTCCTTTCCTCAAACGTTCACTAAATCAGCAGCATTGTTATTCCCAGCGACACTCGGAACATGAAAGGAGAAAGCTTGATTCATTCATTGCAAGCAGTAATGATCTCATGTCATTCTCTATCGCCTTCATCTCTAATTCTCTCATTGGTAATGACATGTGAGGGAGTTGATGTAGAGGAAATTACATACAGCACACACGAACACACACACATACATTTCCCATAAATAGTTGAAATTTAGTAATATAGAACTGAAAAGGAAATAAAGAAGGACTGACAAAGAATTCATTATTAGGAGACCTTTGTCCCTTAACTTCGAAATGTTATTGAAGGAGATGACATTGATTTAGGGATGAGGCATTTACCCTTCTGAGGATAAAAGCCGACTTTGGTGCTTTGGAAAGGAAGATACAAATCGTCTCTCTCTCTCTCTCTCTCTCTCTCTCTCTCTCTCTCTCTCTCTCTCTCTCTCTCTCTCTCTCTCTCTCTCTCTCTCTGCCAGATGGTATCTCTACATCTACACCGAGATCAAAGTGATGAAGTAGGATTAATGTCGTCTCATTTCTTCCAACACGAATCTCACACAATGATCTGCATAACGAGTAACCATTTGGGGAACAGCAGGTAAGGATTTCTTTAATTGTACCACATTACTGAAGAAGAATAGAGATATTACTCGTAGAGAAGATTTCTCATCCCAAAGAATTTTTATTCACATCTAACTCTAAACTGGTGTTTTTAACTTGATTCTCTCTGTGAGTTTTTGACTAAGTGTTTTATTATGTCTCGATGAATGAGTTAATGATAACAAAGGCAATGCCCATCATAGGATCGCTTTTATAACATTAACGAAACAATAATAGTAACTAATAAGTTTTGCATGTATCATAAAAATTATTTGGCACACGCCTTTTGTAGCACTTGCCATTTGAAAACTAAGAACGAGTGAAGCAGACGACCATGCAAGAAATAACACAATATTATAAAGACGTTTGAACAGCTGAAGGGAAAGTGCCATACCTCATGTCCAGTGCTAATGATTTAAAGGAACATATCAGAGTAGGGCAAGGATATTCAATGGGGGTACTTGGCTAAATCTAGCAGGATTGCATAAAGAGGAAAGACTGTAGGATGGCGTACTGTAGACTTCAAGAATGAAGATTCAGATGTTGGTGGTATTTGTAATAGTAATGATATATGGAACTCTTGTATTGTTTCACACACTTAGATAACTACCCTAAATTCACCCCCCCCCCCTCTCTCTCTCTCTCTCTCTCTCTCTCTCTCTCTCTCTCTGACTTTGATCTTTTCGATGGGTCATATCCCTAAAAAGAGTACAACAAGGGAATGGACATCAAATGAGAATATTGTTTCCCTGGAATTTCGGTTGCTTCTTCAAATTACCTCAAAAGCTCCTTTTCACACATACATTGATTAGTTTTATTAATCAAAAGATATATTATTGCATTATTCAATCTCTTTGCTGGTTAATATATTTCAATTTTGCTTTTTGTGTAGTATGGAATCATGGTTATTGAAATTTCCATTTTGATTTTGAAATGACTCTTGGGAAAAAGCACATCAATCCTACACTTTCAAAATCTAAATCTAAATTATTCAACTAATATTAGGGGATAGGCATAGAAGGTGGAACCCCCCCCCCCCCCCACACCCCCCTACCCATCCACCTCAACCTCTCTCTCTCTCTCTCTCCAACATATATATAGTTCCTAAGTTCTCTCTCTCGCACAAACTTTTAAAAGAGTCGTATGTAGTTAGAGAAATATTATCAAATTAGAGATTTAGATGTCAAGGAGCCACTGTACTTGACTTACGCAAAATCATACTTAGAGTTTTGTTAGGGTTAAATTTAATGCCCATAACTAGAACCAGCTATTAATGTCTAGTCAGAAATTACAAGGCACCTCCTCAGATTCAAAGCTTAATTACTAGAGAGAGAGAGAGAGAGAGAGAGAGAGAGAGAGAGAGAGAGAGAGAGAGAGAGACTGCACTGTATCACACAGTATCACATGAATCAACAGCTAAGAAATGTAAATGAAAGATGCATCTTTACTGAATGAAAATAGAGGCAGAGAAGGGAAAGGACCTCTTGGACGCCTTCCTTTGAGCCTACTTGATGACTGAAGAACCTTTGTTGTTATGTTAAAAAACGAAAAGTCTACAATGACTCAAACATGAATACAAAGAAGGTTTAATTCTTAGCCTGAATGACACTTGTTTCCTCATTTGTGAATTCACAACACGGAAATACTTAATATCATTCAGTCACTTATTCTTTGTCAACTTCTGTTCCAGTTACTCTTCAGAATCTCCTTTGAACAACCTGTAAATAAGAAACGTGGAACTTTTGGGCGTTAGATCGTTAGGAAAGGTTGTCCTAAAACTGCTTTTTGATTACAAGAATGAACGTTGCAAGAATAACAAACTAGAGTTATTATTTATAGAGTTGGGAAGCTAGGTTATACTTCACAATACAAATCTTCTGTATAATGTAGGATGGACCAGCCTTTGCTAAGTCTACATATATTTGAAATGCATGATATTTTGTTAAATGTTGTCTATGTAAAACTATTATCTTATATTGGTACTGAATTATAACTCTCATTAAGGCATTTTGCTTATAATCTTTCTAGTTTTGGATTCATTGCTTTTTTTCTTCCGACCTTTGCCTACAAATATATTTTCTTTAAAATTAATGCAAATTTTGTCCCTTTTATTCAGCAGCTGTATCAGGCTATAGGATGGAAGCTGAATGAGTCTAACCGCCAGTTCACTAGTTACGATACTTGCCCGTCTTATTTGATGGCTCAAGCCTTAACGGGGTTAGTAACACTTTCTTTATATAAAAGGATCCATTTTCCTTGCACTATGATGCAAGAGAATAGCATTGCAAGATTGGTAGTCTGCAAGAAAAGTCAATTAAACCTTTCGTACTAAACCAGCTCTGTTTCAGGCAAGATCATAAATCACTTTTGAAAAAGAAAAATATTTTATTATAACAATAAAATGTCCATTTGAATTTACAACTTTTATCTCTGATAAATATCTATAATTAACAAAAACAGACCTCTTTGATGATTGAGTTCTGAAAACGACGACAGAGAAATGTTATGTTACGGTATGAAAAAAAACGAGGACAAAATAACTCGTGTGAGATTTATGGAGAGAAATCCTCCTAGATCCAATCCAGTTATTTCTCTATCAGGTCAAGGGCGAGGAGAAGCGAGTCCAATGGGTTAGGTGAGGCTCACAATGATTTAATGTACAGTATATCTGGTATATCACTGCTGCTTCATATTTCGGTTTGTTATTATTATTATTATTATTATTATTATTATTATTATTATTATTATTATTATTATTATTATTATTTGCTAAGCTACAACCCTCTTTGGAAAAGCAGGATACTATAAGCCCAGGGGATCCAATAGAGAAAATATAGCCGATGGAGGAAAGGGAATAAGGAAATAAATAAACTATATAAGAGAAGTAAGGAATAAAGAGTATTAAATATCTCTAGATCAGTAACAATGTTAAAATAGATCTGTCATATATAAACTGTGAAGACAGACTCGTGTCAGCTTGGTCAATATAAAATTATTCTCCGCAATTCTTATCAATTGAAAAAAGAAAAAGTCAATCTGAGCCAATTGATTACAAACAACGTTGAATTCCAACTTGATAAAACACATCTTTGGGAGACTTATTGTCGGCTTCTCGCTTCCCACTGGTGAGAATGACAGTCTATTATCGCTTGCAATCCTTCTAGAAAGAAGTCTTGGCAACATAATATTTAGAATAGTCGTTAATGAAGAGGCGATGTGCCTTTGACACAACATTGTTATTATTGTTATTATTATTATTTGTTGACGATGATGAGGCCGGATGATTTCCTCTTGAGATTTGCTGCATCAAAACGTTCTTTCCTTGGAAGAATAAGAAGAAGAAGAATAAGAAGAAGAAGAAGCAGAAGAAGAAGAAGAAGAAGAAAGCTTGCTAGGATATCGCATTGCCTAGTTTCATCAACGATCTCTCTCTCTCTCTCTCTCTCTCTCTCTCTCTCTCTCTCTCTCTCTCTCTCTCTCTCTCTCTTATGAAATAACACGTGTTGCCTCCTGTCATCAAAAACGGAAGGTACTTTGTAATGAAAGACTAAATAAGACTTCTCCCGTTATTCCTGATTGTCTATCTGCTGATTGATTGATATGAAGAGAGTTATGAACGAAGCCTTCATTCGGGTTTAAAAAATATCCTGTTATTTCATTAGCTTCAAAAAATGAATGAGGAAACCAAATAACAATATTACCAATTTTTTATGACGTCATTCATCAAGTTGTAGAAAATATGTGATTTGAATAAATATTTTCCTTTTGCAGGTGTTCGAACCGATTAGATCTATTCCATCACAAATTCTGATGGAAATTGATTTCAGTGCACAAAACAGGAATTTTCCCTTTGACGCTGTTGATAATCAATATATGTATTGCATTGATAAATGATATAATTTAGATTTTATTATATTAATTGATGGATAGTATGTTACCAAAACATCACATTATACAAAAACAAAATATTATAAAACGATTAATGTCGTCTTATGTACTGCAATTATTGTCCTAGAATGATCTACTCTCATCTTGGTGAGACGATCATAGATATAATATCATCATGTGCAAAAGCTTTCCTGCTGAAAGAGCTACACTTGGTACCAACTGAGGGTCGTCCGGGGTCAACATTATTCTCCATTACTTCTCCTGGCTGGGATCCGCCATTACTTCTTATGCTCCCTTTCAACCCTGAGAGAGAGAGAGAGAGAGAGAGAGAGAGAGAGAGAGGGAGAGAGGCGTTATGTACGCCTCACATAATTTCAACCAGGAATTTTCCTTTTCTCCCGATAAAGTACTATCATCTTAACCATTTCCCTATACAGAGATAAAGTAATGGAATCTCAGCTCGTTCTGGCTTCGAAGGTTTATCAAATATTATTTCTCAGCAATGAAAAGTCCAATTGAAGTTTCAGGACCACCAATGACAGAACATTTGCCCATTTTGGCGGTATTCAGAGAAATGCATTTTCCTATCTCTCTAACCTGAGAGAGAGAGAGAGAGAGAGAGAGAGAGAGAGAGAGAGAGAGAGAGAGACAGACAGACAGACAGAGAGAGAGAGAGAGAGAGAGAGAGAGAGAGAGAGATAGACAGACAGACAGACAGACAGAGAGAGAGAGAGAGAGAGAGGGGGGGGGTTGCTACTTCAGTTTGAGATACTTCTTGTGTGTTCTTACGTAACTGTGCTAATGACTAAATTCTTTGTTATTGTGAGAAACTGCATTGAAGATTTGTTTGTGGGGGTTGCAACCTCATCCTCTGTGCAGATAGGATACATTTGTTTAATTTCTGAAGTCTCTCCTCACAAAATCAAAGGATAGTTACTGAAAGAGACGAAACGTATCTAATAAACTTAAAAAGGATTATAAACCAATATTTATGAAACGACTTTGCATAATAATATGAAAAGGCAATAGAGTCCTTTCAATGACGTCACTGGGAATCGCCGGCGGCCATGCTGGAGGGCATACAAAGCGAAAACATGGCAGCTGCTACAGCGAATATGGACAATGAGAGCGACTTTGTCAAACAATTGTCGGGTGATGATAAGTGTTTTTACAAGCAGAAACTCGATCTAATTGATGGCCTAGATCCATACCAGATTCAGAATTCATTCAGTCAAAATATTGAGGATTTTCCCAGTATTTCATACATTGATATGGTGAACTACTTGGTACTGTCAGCCAACCCAAAACATGAGTGGGCATACATTTCCATTGAATAATCTGCTTCCAGAATTCGTTGTTTTTCCCTTTAACCCTGGATAGGTACGGTGGGTCGTCCGCGACCCCGAGCGTAAAAAAAAAACAGGTTTTTCTCACGTGACTCACCCCCGTGACTGAATTTGTGGGTGATCGACCTGCAGTAGGTGTCTCGCCTACACGCTCTAGTAGTGTCCAGATGTGCATTGCTGTAGCTGTACTCCTTCCCCGATTTCTGAGACGTGTCGGGGTCGAGCGCGACCGAGTTTACCCTTCTAAGGTAATTTGCATAATTATCAAAGTTATTACGTATTATGAAATTGTCGTAGAATGGTGCAACTTGCATAGGTTATCAGTTGTGGAAAGTCTTGGTGGATTGTTTGGCTACCATGTGCAGGATTTTTTTTTTAGTTAAAATGTCGTTCATCACCACGAGGACCATTTTACCGCGAGTGCCCCTTTTTCATTTTTTATCATTTTTTTGCCAAGTCATTTTTCCGTAAGATATTGCCGAATAGTGTCGTAAAACTTTTGCTTTTTTAGTGTTGGAAAGTGTGTCTAGATGATCTGGCTACCCATACGTGACTTTGTTTTTGTTAGATACGACGTAGTTATTGGTATATTGGGTATTTAACTGCGGTTGCCAATTTCTGTTTTTTTCCAATATTTGTAAAAATTTACTACGTAGTAAGGAATTGCCGTATATTATTGATTTTTTTTCATGTTTATGTGTTAGAAAGTGTGCCTTGATGGTTGGGCTAACACGTGCATGTCTTTTTTTTTATCTGAGATGCCGTATATTAGAATGTTGGGCATTTTACCGCGAATGCCCCTTTTTCATTTTTTTTCATTTTTTTGCCAAGTCATTTTTCCGTAAGATATTGCGAAATAGTGTCGTAAAACTTTTGCTTTTTTAGTGTTGGAAAGTATGTCTAGATGATCTGGCTACCCATGCGTGACTTTGTTTTTGTCAGATACGACGTAGTTATTTGTATATTGGGTATTTAACTGCGGTTGCCAATTTCTGTTTTTTTTTTTCAATATTTGTAAAAATTTACTACGTAGTAAGGAATTGCCGTATATTATTGATTTTTTTTTTCATGTTTATGTGTTAGAAAGTGTGCCTTGATGGTTTGCCTAGCACGTGACTGAATTTTTTTTTTTCTGAAATGCCGTATACTAGAATGTTAGCAATTTTCCGCGAGTTCCCCTTTTTATTTGTTTTGCATTTTTTTGTTTAGTCATGTTACCGTAAGGAATTGGCAAGTAGTGTCGCAAAACTTATATTTTTATAGTGTTGGAAAGTGTTTCTAGATGATCTGGCTACCCATGACTATCTTTTTTTTAGCCAGATATGGCGTATATATAGGTATGTGTTCCATTTTCCTCTGATTGCCATTTTTTCGTTTTTTCCCATTTCTTTCAAAATTACTACGTACTAAGGAACTATCATAGAGTAATGATTCATTTAGATGTTTATTTGTCGGAAAATGTGCCTTGATGGTTTGCCTAGTACGTGGCTGAAATTTTTTTTTTTCTGAAATGCCGTATATTAGAATTCTGGCCATTTTTCCGCGAGTGCCCCTTTTTATTTGTTTTGCATTCTTTTGCTTAGTCATGTTACCGTAAGGAATTGGCAAGTAGTGTCGCAAAACTTGTATTTTTATAGTGTTGGAAAGTGTTTCTAGATGATCTGGCTACCCATGCCTATCTTTATTTTTAGCCAGATATGGCGTATATATAGGTATCTGTTCGATTTTCCTGCGATTGCCACTTTTTAGTTTTTTCCCATTTCTTTCAAAATTACTACGTACTAAGGAACTATAACAGAGTAATGATTCCTCTAGATGTTTATTTGTCGGAAAATTTTGTTTACTTCTTTTTTGATTGAATATCATCAAATTTTTTTAGCTAAAATATTATATTGTTTTACATTTTTTTTTTTCGATTTTATTTCCCTTCAAAAATTTTTTTTTGGGTCAGAATTTTAATTTTATAGTCGTAAAATAATCGACAATTATCCAGCAACCCACCATACAATTTTTATGCATATCCAAGAATAATTAGATTAGTAAATAACACCTTGAAATTGACATACCCTTCCTACATTTCAAGTGGCAGATTAGGGAGTCAGAGTCAGTGTGGTTGGCGGCCATTTTGTGGACATATCCGAAGCGTAAGTTGCCCTATCTATATATATTCTTGTTCCCTATAGAATTTGTGATATTTTGGTATATTTTTACCTGCATAAATATCATATTATATATTAAATATATGTATTTTTTTATGAAATTTCTAAGTACTCAATAAATTACCTTTAGATATGGCCCCTGATATAAATGTAATTTACAAAATAATGAAGATTTTTTTACATATTTCTATTCTAGGATAACATATGTTTATTCCCTAAAAAAATTAGCCACTTCCTAATTCATTTGGGTACCCAAAAAAATTCATGAAATTTGGACAAATTTTTTTGGCCAAAAAAGTTACCCTTTTTTCTCATTTCAGATCTTCACCTCCATGGGTCTGACTTCATCCAAAATACATCAAGATGTGTCCTAACCATTCAAGAATCAATTCCTAAAATGACTTGTGTATATATGTATAAACTTTTTTTTTATGAATTTTTATGTAAGGTCTTTTTTTTCTACTTAATTTTTTAAAATATTTATAATAAATAGTTTTTCTGCAGATGAGTAGTATTTCTCTTTACAGTTGTTTTAAGCATTCATTGAAGTTTTTTTTTGGCAAAAGAAAAAAGGAGGTTACTGCAAAAACTGATTTTTCAAGAATTTTTTTTGGCGTCGGGGTCGCGCGCGTCCGAGTATACCCTTAAAGGGGTGTCCGAGGAGCGTACCTATCCAGGGTTAATGCTTTTAAGTCCAAAATTAGATAAACACTGGGCCAATGAAGAGAGTGTTTATAATTATAAAGCTAATATTGATCATTTAGCCTAACCTTGTGTATTATAATTTTTGATTGTCAAAATGTATGTAAAAGTTTTGCATTATAATGTCAAATCTTTATCAGTTCATGCCTAAACATTGTGTTTGTGTTTGGTTACAAATGCTATAATTTCTTATATAAATATAAACACATGATGGATAAACTCTATTGTAATGCTCTTGGATGATCGTTTTGCCTCCTTGCAATTAAATGCGCAAGTTTAATTATTTTTTCAATGTTTCATATATAAGCTGAAGACCCCTTCGGGTTAAACCAGCTTTCAGATATTATTGTTATTTATAATCAATGTTTATTCATCACATAGGCCTGTATGTCTGGACAATTTAATACACAAATTAGGATAAATATAAATATACACTTAATTATATATAGGCATGAGCACCTTGACGAAATAGAGACCTAGGTAAGTAGCCTTTGTTAATATAGCCAATATGGGCGCTTTTAATTTTTGTTTTGAAAATCTGAGATGCCCCTTTGATGTTTAAAAATTGAGATGCCCCTCCCCCACACACACTACACACTGAACTGACGATGATACTTGTCAAGTCACATATGCGATCGGATATAGCATGTTTACACAGGAATAATGAAACTTTTAGGGCCTAGCCGAGACTGACCTGATATGAAATGATCAGAACAAATACGTGCCTAGGGTAGTGAGGATTCACGTAGATCAGC
This sequence comes from Palaemon carinicauda, assembly GCF_036898095.1. NCBI lineage: Eukaryota > Metazoa > Arthropoda > Malacostraca > Decapoda > Palaemonidae > Palaemon > Palaemon carinicauda. Next base: position 16,847,191 of record NC_090749.1, read on the forward strand.
CCGTGATATTCTGGTCAACCACAAGTCACGTCTGCACTTGGATAATTCCTCTGTATCTTTGTCCTGATTCTGAATAACTGCCGGTATGCGGTAGAAACTCTTGTCATCTCTTCGTCCTCGATTCCCACAGCCAGCAATAGCGCAAAAACTGGGCATTGTGTGAATGTGAATGTGATGAAATGGCTAAATATTCAACAGTTCAACCATAGCTACTCACTGAACGCGTCTTTGTTTGCCTTCCAAGATGGCGGACCGGAAGTTTGATGACGTGTATTGAAAGGACTCTATATATAGGGATTTCCATCATACGAGTCCTTGAATTTATAAATTGCTACTCCCTCTATATTTAATGATTCTTTTGATATGAAATGAATATCAATCAAACTTTGACACCAATTGTCAATTCGATCACTGAAGGGAGCAATAATAGGGTCATAACATGTTCTGTTTATTAATTCACTTTCAGAAAATTTGATCTTAATAACTGATCTTATGGTTTAAACTCATCTCTCTCTCTCTCTCTCTCTCTCTCTCTCTCTCTCTCTCTCTCTCTCTCTCTGTGTGTTTCTTCGTTCATAAACCCTTGTTTCCAATGACAATTGGTTTACAACTCAGAAACAATACATACTTGTTTGGTTCTTGTTTTTGGTTTTA
>NC_090749.1:16848344-16900844 GCF_036898095.1 Palaemon carinicauda
TAGTTATTAGGATAATTAAGTCATTGGTATTGGTTAAGAAATTACTTCAATGTTTCAGCTTTCAATGATGTTGGCAGATTCAAAAGACCTTTCAGTGTCATGGTGTTTTCCGAAATGGAAGGAAATTCTTTTTTTTATCTCAATGACTTATGAGTATTTGCAACGGCAGAATGTTTGATGACATTTCTCTTTCAAAAAGAAATGTCTCTAACAGACAACAGAAGATCTTCTTCGAAGGTCTTTTTATGAAACACTTCTTGCAATTCGATTATTATTAAAAATATACTGATTAAGAGACAGATTATAAATTTTTGTTCACATGAGAGAGAGAGAGAGAGAGAGAGAGAGAGAGAGAGAGAGAGAGAGAGAGAGATCTTGCTTTCCTTATTAGTTGGGGAATATATTTCTTCATTTATAAAGCAGTTTTGTGTCTAATTATCATAACGTCAAAGACAACTGCATGCAAAATATATATGTATACTAAATATTAATTCCCAGGAGTACTTCATGAATGAGTAATTTTTAGAAATGTCACTGAAATTCAGGAATGAGGGATAAAAAATATTATTTAATAATTGCAGATTATAAGGAATTCTTTTGACTGGCATTGTAAAATTGGGATTTGCTGTATTTCGTAAGAGGAGGTTGAGCAAGCCATGGCTGGTACAGTACCTCGATTTGACCTAAAGTCAATCGTTTATTGAGGTTGCTTTTCATGTACATTAGTATAGTATTTCTACATCCGTATGTTACATAAATGCAAATATTATTAGATTAATGTTGTCTGGAATAAGTTGACAGAAGACTAAAAGGAAATATAATATTGGTTACTTAATCTACGTTCTCTCTCTCTCTCTCTCTCTCTCTCTCTCTCTCTCTCTCTCTCTCTCTCTAATTCACCGTTTTTACTAGTATTCTATCCATCTATACTTGGCTACAACCTATCCCAGTTGACTAACGACCAAGTAAACTAGCCCCTGTTTTCATTGGACCATCACAGGCGCCAAAGTATTGAAAAGAACGAACCCAATCCGCCTCATTTCGTCCAAGAATCGAACGCAGTCTCTCTTCGTGGAGGATTGAGTGTCACGGCCACTACAACGTGAGATTATTAAGAGTTGTGATCTGCCCAAGACCTATAGACCTATTTTGGTAGGTCTTGATTTTGCCTCAAACATATTTATGAATAACTAAATCTCCTTCGTCGTCTTCATTTATTTAAGAAACCAAGTGTCTGACCGTTTCGTCAGTCTCCTTGAAATTCGAAGCATAATTTGAGAAGTAAAATTCCTTTATAATTATTTCTAATTTATGCTTGATCTCTGCTAAAACCCAAATCATTTGATTAAACAAATAAATGGACATCAACATTTTCTATTTTGATGTTCCCACAAATTTTATCCCAACATTAATCATTAGTTCCATGTTGTTTAGATTTGGAGCAATGGTATAGCTCATATATGAAGGCTCACGTCTGAGAGTCGGGGTTTGCCGTGTCTGACACCGCTTGTTCTATTCTGTCTCATTTCCCCCTACTTTCTATTATAATTTTTGGGTTTATCGCAATAGAACGTTGAAGATTGGATGTTTTATTTTACCGATAGCGAGGGAAGGGTTGATTAGTATCTCTCTCTCTCTCTCTCTCTCTCTCTCTCTCTCTCTCTCTCTCTCTCTCTCTCTCTCTCTCTATATATATATATATATATATATATATATATATATATATATATATATATATATATATATATATATATATATATATATATATATATATATATATATAACTAAATTACCGCTGTGAATAGGGAAGAAGGTAATCTATATTTGCTATAGTTCTCCACAACTCGCTATCTTTACTCTCTCCGTCTAAATCTAACATTAAAAGTTTGTAAGATAGTTTTCATAAATACAACTGTTGTTATGAAATATTACGACAAAATAGAGGAGCAGATCTTCCTTTTTCCTCTTAAACTTAATTAAAAAAAGACAAAGGTCATTATAGAATAAGAAGAATTAAAAAGGCAACATTTATTAACTTATAAACTTTAATAAAGGTATTATAAATAATTCGGTTTTATTTAGTTCCCCTCGAAAATCAAGATGGAAAACGGCTAATTTTGTAAAAAGTTCCATTGCATAAATTTTGATTATAGTCAACGATAGTAAAGTTTTTACGTTTGTATTCTATCATTCCTTATATTTACTTATTAATTACTGATGAGCAGGAAAGGTTTCCTCCAATCTCAGTGAACTTTCAATATTACGCAAATTCTTGACGAGTCTAGATCAGATGTAATGATATTATTTCATCATGATGATGTATTTTTAAATGATTTGAGCTTTTTCGCCTATTAAATTTTGTTGTTGTTTATAGATATGTTTAATAATTGTAAATGAAATGTTTTATATCATGTAGAATATTTAGTGAAAATTTACATAGATTGTGATAGAAAAAGAAATCAGAATTTTAAAAACAGCATGATCATGTTTATTGGGCGATGAATTAAACGGTGTCTTCTTTCACAATCATTGATATACTATTATTGAATACCCTCTCGAGGGTAGATAATTTTCAGGTTTCCTATCCACGATTACCTCGGATTTTCAAAATACATTGCAATAATTTAACGCAATGTACCATCAAGCGGAAGGCTCCGTAAAAATGTACATACTATATATAGTGAAAGAAAATGAGATCAAATTTTCAAAAAGAGCATGATCAAGTTTATTGAAAGGTTGATGCATCACCATTCGTTTTCAGAATCACTAGAAAGTCGTGATATTATTGAATGCCCTCATGTCTGAAGGGTAGACCTCATTCATTGTTTCCACGTTCCAATCATGGTTCCTCATTTCTCTAGTCACATTAAAATTATTTAACATAGTAGTTAACACTGTTACCATTTCAGGTATTATGCTCTAAGCGCTCACTACCTTACTTTAACTCTGAAATTTAATTGTCCCTGATCTTGAGAAGTGATAAATACTATATATAATAAAATGATTAATCCATTCATCACCTACTGTAAATCATCTTAATTGATTATGAGAAAACGACTGATAAGTTATATTACTTTATTTGTAAGAACTAGATATTGTTCTCCAGCACTGGAGAACAGACCAACATATACATATAGCATATACTAACATTATTTCATAAAAGATATTAAACAATGCTTGGTTCTGTAACAGAAGGGTTGATGGATATCCTGAAAACAAAGTTGAATTTAAAAAATTAGGCTTGTTGTAAATTGCTCAATCCTTTGTTTTCTATTGCATCTCCCAAAGAGAAGCGGATTTAACTCGGATTTTGTGAGGCTGGAATCCAATCCCAGTAATTATAAATTGTGGTGGCCTATTGAAAGAGTCCTTGCCTGGCGCTCCCAGGACTGGGCTTCAAGTCCCACTAAACGGAATACTTTCATTATTGTCTGCAACCTCACCTTCCTTACTGAGTCATCAGCAGCCATTGCCTGGTCCTAGGTTGGGTGGAGAGGGGATTAGACTTTGGACGCCGATCATGTGTATATGGTCAGTCTCTAGGGCAACGTCTCTGGTGAATTTTTATTTAAATGTTTGAGTGGGAACTTTGTCCGGGAAACTCTCCCTACGGCAGTTACACGAAGATCAACAGGGGAGGATAAGGAGCACTTAGATTCGAGGCAAAAACACCCAGCTAATATCTTTACTGCCACAGTTTACTAACATTCACTCTTAAATACAAAAGTGGGAGATTTTACTGTCCAGAGGACGGAGAACTCCACACATGCAATTAAAGTAATTTATGGCCTACTCCAGCTTTGTCAGGTCTATAGTCATCTCACTCTTAGGCTCTGTTCCGACTCCGTCCCAGTGACCCCAGTAAGATGGTGGACAGGAATAATACGTTAATGCTATTAGAGACAATAAAAAAAAATGGGAGCAGTGGAGTATAGAAGTATAAAGTAAAGTTAAATGGGGATCTTCACCTTCAAAGCACTAAGTTAAAGAGCGTACACTCGCTGATACCAACTTAGCTATATCTACAGTGGGTTACTCTCAACATCTCGGGTGCTTCTGAACCGTTCTATAGTATAAATTAGTAAAATTCATATAATGGAGTTAAAGATATCAAAGTTTGTAATCTATCACAGCAAAAGGGGGTGAGAGTAACTCATTAATGATTTATACACATAGCAAAATTGATAATTGAAAAGAGTATCAGTAACTCACTTATGATTTATTCACATGGCAAATGGATAAGTGAAAAGAGAATCAGTTTACAACACAAAATACTGAAAACATTAAACGCAATTAACTCGTGGGATTAACCCTCAAACGGAATAAATAGAATCCAAATATCCTGATAAACAATTTGTGCGGTAGGCTGTTGTGAGGTCCCAACATGTGGTCAGTAACCTCAAGTAATTACCAAGACAAAAAATTATACGTACATTAATTTCCATGCACGCAGTCCTAAAGATGTAATGCCAGAATAAATCCTAAACTTAACTCATGAGACAAATAGAAGCTTATCTACATGGGGAACGGCCATTAATTGAACTCACAAGATTTTATGTTGTTGGGCGCCCGTGTCCTGAAAGTGGCGGTCTTCAGTTTTGCTTCACCACGCCTACAATTTTTTCCTGCCGCGACGTCACAAACAATAACAAAGTCTATGTATAAACTGTGAAGAAGAAGAGTAGTGAAGAAAATTCTTCACAATGTCAATTCACTGGCCTCTGTCACTTATGAGAAACCTTTTAACCTTAATTTGGTTCCTTCACTCTGGCATCAGTGTATGATTCGTCTCTTGAATTCTTCATTGGAAGGAATAATATCAACTTTGAAGTATCATAAAGAACATCCCACACTGGAGACATTGTTAAGATTACTTTTGAATGAAACTTCTCGTCTACATCGCTGTAGTCAGTTACTACAAAACGACTTCACTATTAGTAATAGATGGAAATTCTTTCTGTTTCGTTCTTGTTAACTATTGGTAATAAACTATTATTCTTTTCTTTCCTCTCAGTCTCTGGAATCCTTCAAGTTGACTCCAGAGGGAAAATTAAGGCCTCTTGCTTTGACTTACATCATTGCAAAATGAATCAATTCTGAATTAGAGATGTGTTTTATTAAAAGCTCTAATGTGAACTTATCTCTGAATAAATAAAAGTTTATTTCAATGCTGCCCTTCAAGATATAACCTAAATTAAATCAAAACTTTATCTCTAAGAAAAAGCAAATGAAAGATTATTTTTCATAACAAAATGATCAAAAACTAAACAGAAAATATGAAATATTGGAACATCTTTTGAATGCAAAAGGTAAGTCTGGTTCAATATCCCATCATCAGAATAAATCATTATCCAGGGAAGAAGAAATGTCCACCTGGATCCCCTTACTCATATATATATATATATATATATATATATATATATATATATATATATATATATATATATATATATATATATATATATAAAACGGCATAACGTATTGCTAAAGACTTCTTATGAAATTTATTGTCCCCAAAGTTTCCGTTTTGATAAAAATATTCTGATCTCTTTAATGGGTCCAGAGAATCATCTATTTCAGGAAAAAAAAATATTCCTCTGGGACCATCCTCTTTAAATTTATGTGCATAATTTGGCTACCTAACTGTTCCATAAAGAGAAATGCGAATCTCTCTCTCTCTCTCTCTCTCTCTCTCTCTCTCTCTCTCTCTCTGCTAAGATTTGTCTTTTTCTCCATTATCGCTAAATTCTGTTTGTTTATTAGATTGAACAAGAAAGTTTTCTTGTAAAACCCTAATAAATGATCTGGAAAAAAAATCTTTCAAGAACTGCAATTACCTCAGACAGTCTCCGTCTGTCTACACAAAACAACAACAAAAACGAAGTTCAAAACAAAACTCGAGGCATCTCACCCAACTTCCTTTTTAGGACTAATAATAGATCCAGAAAGTAAGCCAAGGCTATTTATTAATTGTAATGAATTTATACACCCAAGTGTTATATGTTACATTAAATTTATGCACATTGTATTACAAAACTTGTGAAAATGGCTTATTTTTCATGTATGTTGATGTAGAAATAAAATAATTCGTTTTATTTTATATATGTTGATGTAAAAATGAAAATAAATTATTAATTTTTATATAAGTTAATGTATTTGTAACTCAAAATATCATTGTGTTCTGGAATAGGAGTTCTAGACACTTTTCATAAATACTGTACTTCAGCGCCGGCCGTCTGACTAACGTGAGTTCAAGAGGATGATTCGAGAGTGGGTTCCTGGAGCATCGCTATTAGTCTTGAACGATCCAGAATTCTCTAGAGTATTGTTCTTAGTATAAAAGGAAAGGTGCGTGCATGCGTGCATAGATTGCCCAGACACTATTCCCGGATGGGGCTTTTAGACAGTCAGTCATAGCTCCCAAGGTTGAAGATCCAATCAGTGTGGTCAGGGTCTTACCAGATCTCGGGTCACGGTAATCTGCTCAAGTATATTGCTCTGACCAGAGCAATCTTAATTTTCAAAGTTACTAGATACATATGCAAGAGAATCAGCTCGCCTACGAGCATACACAACTAAGACATGCCCTCAGAAAGTAAGTACAGTCGCTCAGCCCCACGAACATAAATGTATGCATGGAGGTGCAGTCGCTCAGCTCCTTGAGCATGACCGCAGTGACAGAAGTGGGGGTGACTAGGTCAGGATCAGTGGAAGTCTGACATGGAGTCCTGGAATGTGGAGCTCTTTGGGTCTTAGGTGGCTGTGGCGGGGCAGCTGCTGCAATGGTAGGTGGGACGATTTGTAGGCTAATGCTGTCAATCTTCTAAATTGCTCTGTACACCTCCTGGTCCAGGCATGGTGAGATCCACCACAATTGGGACACTTCGGAAGGGTCTCTAACCTGTTCTTGTGGGTGTCAATGCATTCTCGGGTGGGATGACGGCGGCTGCAGACTCCACCGACCGTTCTCCTTGTGGTGGTGAAAACGTTTGCAGTTGAAATGTTTAGGGCCCTACGGTGAGGGGATGAGATGGAATGTGATTAGGGTTCCATAGCTTAGGTGGGTAGGTTTAACAGCAATTATCTGTGAATTTCTATGTTTTCGACACTTGCTTTTACCAATGTGGCTGCAGTCTGCCTGTCATGTTACGAGTTGATGTCCGCTTGAAGGTTATCCCTCCGTTATGCTGTTTCCCTACATTCTAGCATGTAGTGCTGGGGACCTGTTGTAGTGTGACGTCACAATATTCACAGGGTTTTAGATTATTATTTTCCAACGTCTCCCAATTTGCTTTATACCCCAGCCTGAGTCTGGGGATGCATATATCCTGCTCTCTTGACTTGTGTCTGTCGATGGGGGAGGCACTAGGTCCGTGGCCCTTGTGTATCTATACTCTGTCTATGTGTCTGGTGCTTTTGGCTAGCTCATCTGCTTTCTCATTCCCTGACATTCCAATGTGACTGGGAATCCCGTTGAGAGTCACAGGTCTGTCTCTTTAATTGTGCTTATATAGGACTGTTATGATATCAGCTAGGCATGCAATGACGATCTTCAGTCAATATGGATGATTACAGATCCTATTTCATTTTCAATGGAGTTTTTTAGTGCTTGTTTTATTGCAACAAGCTCTGTCTGCATGGTGGAGGCATTGTTAGATGTTCTCCAGCAGGCCGAAAAGTTATTGGAATATACTGCAGCTCCTATTGTCTGAATACCAGGATCTACAGTACTATATGTGTGCTATGTCTGTGCCCCTGCCGTTTTTGTACTCCTGATTGCTTCCTGGGCTACAGTTCGTTCCTAGTTCCTCAATTGAGCAGTTCATGTATTTATCCTTGCTTGCTTGATAGATTGCCCAGCCTTTTGCTGGACACGGGCTTTTGCAACTGCAGTGCATAGGGATATGTATCCTTGCTTGGTAGATTGTCCAGCATTTTACTGGACACGGGCTCTTGCGTTAGCAGCCGGTCAAAAATGTGTATCCGTTAGTTTTGATTTGCAGTGAGTGTTCTGTGAATTTTTCAGTAATGCTGTAAATATTTATCTTAAATCTTGAATATAGTTTTATTTTCTGCTTGATGTGTATTATTTTCATATTGCTGTTAAATTTTTGCCATTGTTTAAAAAACTTTACAAGGAGATTCTGCACAATTTACGTCATATACAATAGATGAACGTAACAGAATAGGGGGCCTGGCTAGGATCTAAATTGTTATTCTGTTTGTAATTCCAACATCGTTCGTGAAGTAACCGTATGTTATTACTTGTTAAACTAGCGAGCAAACATGTCAGAGATTAATACCATGGGGGTTTTTGACGAATTTTGTGAGGATTCACAAGTTGAGAAGTTAAGTGATCTCAAGTAATCAAGCTTAGTGAGTTTAGGCAAATATCTTGAGCTTAATGTTGAATGTTCAATGAAGGAAAGGGATATTAAACATGTGTTAGTTAAACATTTAGTTAAAGACGATGTGTCACCTCAGAATGTCTTGGATACAATGGATAGAGAATCATTGTGTTCGGATTTACCTGCGGTGGAGCTTGAAAGGCTTAGAATAGAAGCTCGTTTAAGAGAAAAAGAGAAGCTCAGGCTGACCATGAGAGAAGAGAAGCAGAGTTAAAACGCAAACAATTAGAAGCCAAGAAGAGACTCAAATATAAGGAAGCTCAGATAAAGCTTCATGAGCTTAATGTTCAAAAAGAGTTAGAACTTGAAAAAATTAAGCAGACTAGTGCTAGTGATCCAGATAAATCTAGGTAAGTAATTCTTTATGCAGATCGAATTGTACCTCTATTTACTGAAAAGGATTTCGATGAATATTTCGTCTGTTTTGAGACAAAAGCTAAGAAATGTAAATGGCCAGCAAAAAGTTGGTCGTATATGTTATCAGGGGATTTGTGTAGTAGGGCACAAAAAGTTTATGCTTCCATTCCTGAGTATATAGTAGGCCTATATGATTATAAAATCTTGAAAAATGCTTTTTACAAGCCTATGAATTAAGACCCAGAACTTTTAGGGTGAAGTTTAGGAGTTGGACAAAGCAAGATAAGCAGACATATGTAGAATTTAGTATTGAACAATCAGATTGGTTTGATATATGGTGTGAAGCAGCAGAGTGCATGGAGGATTTTGATAGATTAAGTGAAACTGTTTTGATTTTACAGTTTAAGAAATGTGTTAGTGAGAACATTAAGGTTTACTCAAATGAAAGAAAGTTATCTACCCTTTGCAGAAAAGCCGTATGTGCTGATGGTTATGTACTGGCTTACAAAGAGTATTAGTATAGTGATAAATGGTTTAATAGATGAAAAGACTATAGGGATACAGATAAGCATACAGGTACTGATGATGTAGATCAAAGGTCTAATTCTGATTCACATGTCAAGTCTCAAAGCAGTTTTAATTAATACTAATTCTATTACTAGCAGTTATGTAGTATGTAAATATTGTAAGAAACCAGGTCACACAGTGTCTGAGTGTTTTCGGTTGAAAAGGAAGGAAGAAGATAAAAGTGTGGCTCTTGTATCTCTACCAAAGTCTCGTTATGATGTGCTACCAGTAGAGGTAAGCACTAGAAATAACCTCATTTTTGACAGGACGCATGTCAATTCCAGACCTGTTGATAAGGTTCACAAGCCACACATTGCTAAGGGGTTTGTTGCTGCTGATGGTGTTTCACTACACCCTGTTTGTATCATGTATGATACTGGTTGTGCCCAGTCACTCATTTTGAGGGATCTTGTCCCTGTGATTAAGCATTTGTTTATTGAGAAGTATGCTTCCGTTCGTGGGGTTGGTGGTAATCTTAGCCTTCACTTGCATCATATGGATCTTCATTGTGACTAGTTATTAGGGCCTGTTGTTGTTGGTGTGGAATGGAAGTTCTAGATACTCTCGTAACTACTGTACTTCAGGGACGTGCAGAGGGTGGGTGAGCGCTAGGGGTGTCCAAGCGCCTGCCCCATTTGATACTGTATTAAAAGTGCCCTTTTGAGAGTTATGTATTATAGGCCAGCTGCCTATGCTGGCTATCTGTGTCGATGATAATACAAACATATATATACCAATGCACTTCCTATGATTTTGGTGGGTAGCCGATATCAAACAAATGAAAAAAAAAGGGGAACTCTCACCTCTACATTCCTCCCAGCCTGACAAGGAACTCAATCGAGATCGGCTGGTACTGCTAGGGTACCACAGCCCACCCTCCCCGTTATCCACCACAGATGAAACATCATAACGCTGAACCCCCTACTGCTGCTACCTCCGTGGTCATCCAAGGCACCGGAGGAAGCAGCAGGGCCTACCGGAACTGCTCACAATCGCTCGCCATTCATTCCTATTTCTAGCACACTCTCTTGCCTTTCTCACATCTATCCTCCTATTACCCAGAGCTTTCTTCTCTCCATCCATCCATCCAAACCTTGGCCTTCCTCTTGTACTTCTCCCACCATCTCTTGCATTCATCACCTTCTTTAGCAGACAGCCAGTTTCCATTTTCTCAACATGGCCCACCACCTTAACATAATATATCCACTCCAGCTGCTAACTCATTTCTTACACCTTTCTCGCTCTCACTACTTTGTTCCTTACCCTATCTACTCGAGATACACCAGCCATACTCCTTAGACACTTCATCTCAAACACATTGAATTTCTGTCTCTTCGTCACTTTCATTCCCAACAATTCTGATCCATACATCACAATTGGTATAATCACTTTCTCATATAGAACTCTATTTACATTCATGTCCAACCCTCTATTTTTTACTACTCCCTTAACTGCCCCCAACATTTTGTATCCTTCATTCACTCTCTGACGTACATCTGCTTTCACTCATTCATTTGCTGCAACAACAGACCACAAGCACTTAAACTGATCCACCTCCTCAAGTAACACTCCATTCAACATGACATTCAACCTCGCACCACCTTCCCTTCTTTTACATCTCATAAACTTACTCTTACCCACATTAACTCTCAACTTCTTTCTCTCACACACCCTTCCAAATTCTGTCACTAATCGACCAAGCTTCTCTTCCATGTCTGCAACCAGTACAGTATCATCCGCAAACAACAACTGATTTACCTCCCATTCATGGTCATTCTCGTCTACCATGATGGGGCAGCAAATATGAATGGAATATACAATGGATTATAGTCCAGACTCCAAAGACAGCCCCAAACCCACTCTATGTACACTGCCATGCACACAACCTAAATCTAGAGTTAGCCGAAAGTGCAAAATCAAGTACTCAGTTTGTAACTTTTTTCAGTTTGGTGGAGAAACTGTATGCTTTTATTGCTAACTCTTCAAAATGGCATGCTGCTTTCATGGAGATCCAAAAAGCATTGTATCCAGAAGACCACCCACTTGAACTTAAAAAGCTATCAGACACAAAATGGGCTTGCCGAGAGTCAGCTCTAAAAACCACGAGGAAGGTCATCCCATCTCTGAAGCAATTTTCATAAGAGATAGTGCAAGAACATCCTCCTGATGCATCAGCAGGGGATGCCTCAATATCACTGCAAAGAATTAACTTTGAATTTCTTGTTTGTTGGGAGATTGCCACCCCAGTTTTTCAAGAAACTGCCTATGCCTCTAATGCCCTACAACAGAAAGACTTTGATTTGGCTGCCTCCTACAGAATTGTGGATGAAGTGCTACAAAGTTTAAGAAAATCAAGAAATGATGAGAAGTTTCAGGATTCCTGGACAGGGCAGAAGAAGAACAATTCCTGAAAGATACAAGTATAGTGCTACATCTGCTACTGAGGACCAGCAATATCAATCCTTGGATGAGTACTACCGTGTAAGAGAATTTCATGTATTTTTAGATACAATATCACAAGAGCTACAAAGAAGATTTAAAGGTGGAGACAACACAAAATGGGGTATTCATTGTATGAGAGTCCAGGATAACTAGAAAGAACCTGTGAATGAAGAGACGTTGAAGCCATTGTAAAAATTATGCCAGTTTTATGAGTTAGGAGAAGTAGACAAGTTACGGTTGGAATTAAAGATCTTTTATTTGTCATTTCCTTACCTGCTACAGAATACTGCAGCTACAATGCTCAACCTGATGAAAGAAAACAATGTTCAGGAGAAATTTCCACTTATGCTTGAACTCTTAACAATTTAGGCACCTCTACCCCACACAACTGCGACAGTGGAAAGGACCTTTTCCAAACTCAAGCTGGTGAAGACAAAGCTACGCAGCCTGTCCAGTGAGGAGAGGTTATCTGATCTTTTGTTGCTAGCCGTTGAAAAGGATATCACAATCAACAATAGTGAATTTATCAGCATATTCAAAGAAATGGCACACAGAAGGGTTCTCTTACAAATATAAAATGATCAGGTCAGGTTATCAGCCAAGTGCATTGATCATACTGATTGATTTTCTTGCAGTTACTTATGTAAAAGTAATAAATATATTTTTTTCTTTTTGGTTATATATCCTAGTACTACTGGTAGTCAGTACTCTAGGTTTCATGTAAAAAAAAAACACATTAGCCCACTGGTACCTATGATATTAGCCATGTTTATATCTTTCTTAAATTATTAATGGCTAGTTTAAATATATTTGAAAGAATATGGAGCCAGTATATATTTAGCCTAATTCATTTCTAGATTTTTACACTTTTTTTTACTTGAGCACCTGGCCTGAAAAAGTTCCCTGCACGTCCCTGCTGTACTTTGGCGCCAACCGTCTGACGAACGTGAATTCAACAGGATGATTTAAGAGTGGGTTCCTGGCACCTGGCTATTGCGAAATGTCAGTCTTAATGCTCAAGTATTCTCTGTAGTATTGTTCCGATATAATAGGACATGGGGAGGCAGAAATGAGAGAGACTTAACAAAACAATACCTATGTTTGGAGACATTCTTCAGCTACACCCTCTGTGACTCTGGACTTTAGTGACTACACAAAACAATAAAGTATTTTGAACAAGACAAAGAAGACTGAATCAGCAATCATCATTAGAAGTAGAAGCCATACTTTACTTACTTTACTTACTTTGATGGCTGCTTTTCCGGTCCCATACAGCAGGGAAACCCAACTCTCTACAGGACCTCCACTGTCTTCTACATTATTCGTTCAGAGTATTTAACGTTTCATGTCTCATATTCTTTTTTAACTGTTATATCGTCACTGTCAAAAGACTCAAGATATAAGAAAGTCATCAGTATCCTCTTGAAAGCCTTAATGTGTTCAATCATTTAAATGTTTCATGGGAACTTATTATATAGTCTCGGGGCTGCAGATTTAAAGACTCTAGAGCATTAAGTAGACATATATCTTTGTTCCAACAGTTTGAAGCCATCTGTAACTATTCGCGTGTCGACACGATTTGTTAGCTGCGCAATATGTAGCAATTCTCCCTAGTATTTTGGACGCCGGGTTCTGATAACTTTGTAGGTTATTGTACATATGGGTAATTGTTTACAACACCACGCTCTCCATTTACTCCAACATAATGCAATCCTGCAGTTCTTCTTGCACAGTAATTAGGTGGTTATTCAAATTCTGGGAAAGCAATAATTAGCAAGATATGTTGAGGAAGAGGAAGGGGTTATAAAAAGGAAATAGCTCGGTTTCCTAACTAAACGAAATGGAACTGACATGCCAACATAGTCAACCAAACAGAATTCATGATGCCAGCCTACATAAAGAAAGTTTGTGATGCCAGCGTACATTTGATATACTGTATATTCAAAATATACTTAATTAAAATTGGATTAATTACTCAAAAGTTTTCATAATATAAGCAATTTACAAATAGTGACATTTTTGAGTAATCACTAAATTTTTTATTAAGTATACTTTGAATATACAGTACATAAAATGTACGCTGGCATCACGATCTTCTGTTTATGTACACTGGCAACACGAATTCTCTTTGGTTAACTATGTTGACATGTCAGTTCCAAGTCGTTTTCTTTTTATAACTCCTTCCCCTTTCCTCAACATATCTTGCTAATTATTGCCTTCCCAGAATTTAAATAATCACCTAATTACTGTGCAAGAAGATGAGAACTGCAGGCTTGCATTATGTTGGAGTAAATGGAGAGTGTGGTGTTGTGAACAATTACCCAAATATTTTAAATTCAATCCTCGCTTTAATCGGCAGCCTGTGTAAATCAATTAGTATAGGGGTGATCCTGTCTCTATGTGGGATGCTTTTTATCAGTCTTGATCCTCTGTTTATTGCACTTTTAGTAAATTGTAATAAATATAGTTGCAATAGTTAATCCTGGTAATAACGTAGTTTATCACAAGTTTCTTATCAGAATTTTTGTCTAGGTACTTTTTTATAAACACAATATTTCTTAGATGATAACCAGCAGTTTTTATTACATTATTTATTTGGGCATTTAGAGAGGTTGCAGTCAAGAAATACACCTAGATCTCGAACTTTACAAGATAACAGCAACGAGTCATTATTTATGTTCTTTTGAATATCACCTAAGTTTCTCAAGCTGTTTCTCTTGCCCACCACCATGAATTCAGTTTTGTTCTCATTTAATTTTAGTTATTTAAATGTCATCCACTCTCTAACACTATCAAGAATTCGGTTTAAAGTTTAAGTTGTGTCATCTATATCATTTATGGAGAAGTAAAATTGTGTGTCATCTGCAAATAGTTTAAACTTCACGCCATGCCTTTGTAGTATTTCCGATAGACCAATAGTATAGATGCAGAATAAGACCGGGCCAAGTACACTCCAATGGGGTACCCCTCTGTTTAAAGGTTCATATGATGAATAAGTTTCCAATTTGTACACAGTATTTCTACTAACTAAGTAGTCTTTTAGGTATTCGAAGGCTTGATGCTCAACGCCGATGGACCGTAGATCATTTCGTAGAAGTTCATGTACCACTGTATCAAAAGCAGCACTGAGATCGAGCAGAATTAAGATACTACATTTTTTTTCATCCATCATTTCTAGCATATCATTTACAACAGAGCAGATGGCTGCCTCCGTAGAGTATAGTTTTCGGTAAGCAGATTGGTTGTCAGGCAAAGCTTCTATTACTTATAAGTGGCTGACATATTTCTTTCTGTCAACATTTTATATCTGAAACTACTCAACGCCATCTGTCCCTTGCTGTAGAAAGTCAACTCGTCCTACTTGGTAACAACTTTATATTTATCCATTAGTTTTGGTATGCTGTAAGTATTCGGTGGATTTTTCTGTAATACTGTAAATATCTTCTACATGATACATCTTAAATATAGTTTTATTTTCTGTTTTGCTGACTTTTATTTTCATATTGCTGTTAATGTTTTTCTATTGTTGAGTAAAGTTTATCTGTAGATTTTGTATAACCTACATCGTGTACAATAGTTGAATGTAACATTAAACCATCAGTGTCATTTCATCTTACACTTTTATGGGCTCGAGCTATATCGTCCTGATGGAAGTTCCTCATTGGCAGCTTCTACTTGGTGTAATTCTACGACTGATACACGAGAGAAATTTTACCTCTGAGGTATCAACGGAGTTTTAGTGGAATGAATATCCCGAGAGATATCTGGTATAAATCAGGAATGTGTTAATAAGAAGCTATGGTTATCTTTCCCCCGAATAGAGTTAACCTTGTCTCGAAGGATAAAGTAAAGGTAGGATACGTGGGCAAGAAAGACGTGGTAACTCCCGATCTTAATGTGCTACAAGGTGTGGTATGTTCATTCCTTGGTGTTTCTTGGTTGTTTGTTTCACCATTTACTTAGGCTAGCCTATGCCAGCGGGCGGGCATGACTGGTAAATTTTCACTCATGCATCATCCTCTTCTTGTTTTACCAAATCTCACTGGTTGGGTGAGGCTGTCTATCCTCCAATGCTGTCGATTCGTCATGGCGGGGAGCTGTGGTCTTGAAGGTCCTTCTTGTAGTTGGATAGTGTTCTCAGCTGCCCTAGAGGGACGTTTTTCATCTTCCATTTAACCCTGGATAGGTACGCTCCTCGGACATCCCTTTAAGGCTATACTCGGACGCGAGCGACCCCGACGCCCAAAAAAATTCTTGAAAAATCATTTTTGCAGTAACCTCCTTTTTCTTTTGCCAAAAAAAAATTTAATGAATGCTTAAAACAACTGTAAAGATAAATACTACTCATCTGCAGAAAAACTATTTGTTATAAATATTTTACAAAATT
Source organism: Palaemon carinicauda (assembly GCF_036898095.1). NCBI lineage: Eukaryota > Metazoa > Arthropoda > Malacostraca > Decapoda > Palaemonidae > Palaemon > Palaemon carinicauda. Next base: position 16,864,506 of record NC_090749.1, read on the forward strand.
AAGTAGAAAAAAAGACCTTACATTAAAATTCATAAAAAAAGTGTATACATATATACACAAATCCTTTTAGAAATTGATTCTTGAATGTTTAGGACACATCTTGATGTATTTTGGATGAAGTCAGACCCATGGAGGTGAAGATCTGAAATGAGAAAAAAAGGGTAACTTTTTTTGGGCAAAAGAATTTGTCCAAATATCATGAATTTTTTTGGGTACCCAAATGAAATAGGAAGTGGCTAATTTTTTTAGGGAATAAACATATGTTATCCTAAAATAGAAATATGTAAAAAAAATCCTCATTATTTTGTAAATTACATTTATATTAAGGGCCATATCTAAAGGCAATTTTTTGAGTACTTAGAAATTTCGTAAAAAAATACATATATTTGATATATAATATGATATTTATGCAGGTAAAAATATACCAAAATATCACAAATTCTATAGGGAACTAGAATATATATAGATAGGGCAACTTACGCTTCGGATATGTCCACAAAATGGCCGCCAACCACACTGACTCAGACTCCCTAATCTGCCACTTGAAATGTAGGAAGGTTATGTCAATTTCAAGGTGTTATTTACTAATCTAATTATTCTTGGATATGCATAAAAATTGTATGGTGGGTTGCTGGATAATTGTCGATTATTTTACGACTATAAAATTAAAATTCTGACCCAAAAAAATTTTTTTGAAGGGAAATAAACTCGATAAAAAAAAATGTAAAAAAATATAATATTTTAGCTAAAAAAAATTGATGATATTCAATCAAAATAAGTAAACAAAATTTTCCGACAAATAAACATCTAGATGAATCATTATTCTGTGATAGTTCCTTAGTACGTAGTAATTTTGAAAGAAATGGGAAAAAACGAAAAAGTGGCAATCGAAGGAAAATCGAACACTTACCTATATATACGCCATATCTGGCTAAAAATAAAGATAGGCATGGGTAGCCAGATCATCTAGAAACACTTTCCAACACTATGAAAATACAAGTTTTGCGACACTACTTGCCAATTCCTTACGGTAACTTGACTAAGCAAAAAAGTGTAAAAAAAATAAAAAGGGGCACTCGCATAAAAATGGCCAACATTGTAATATACGGCATTTCAGAAAAAAAAATTTCAGCCACATACTAGGCAAACCATCAAGGCACATTTTCCGACAAATAAACATCTAAATGAATCATTACTCTGTGATAGTTCCTTAGTACGTAGTAATTTTGAAAGAAATGGGAAAAAACGAAAAAGTGGCAATCGCAGGAAAATCGAACACATACCTATATATACGCCATATCTGGCTAAAAATAAAGATAGGCATGAGTAGCCAGATCATCTAGAAACACTTTCCAACACTATTAAAATACAAGTTTTGCGACACTACTTGCCAATTCCTTATGGTAACATGACTAAGCAAAAAAATGTAACACAAATAAAAAGGGGCACTCGCGGAAAAATGGCCAACATTCTAATATACGGCATTTCAGAAAAAAAAAATTTCAGCCACGTACTAGGCAAACCATCAAGGCACATTTTCCGACAAATAAACATCTAAATGAATAATTACTCTGTGGTAGTTCCTTAGTACGTACTAATTTTGAAAGAAATGGGAAAAAACGAAAAAAAGGCAATCACCGGAAAATCGAACACATACCTATATATACGCCATATCTGGCTAAAAAAAAGATAGGCATGGGTAGCCAGATCATCTAGAAACACTTTCCAACACTATAAAAATATAAGTTTTGTGACACTACTTGCCAACTCCTTACGGTAACATGACTAAGCAAAAAAATGCAAAACAAATAAAAAGGGGCACTCGTGGAAAAATGGCTAACATTCTAATATACGGCATTTCAGAAAAAAAAAAATTCAGCCACGTGATAGGAAAACCATCAAGGCACATTTTCCGACAAATATACATCTAAATGAATCATTACTCTGTGATAGTTCCTTAGTACGTAGTAATTTTGAAAGAAATGGGAAAAGCCGAAAAATGGCAATCACAGGAAAATCGAACACATACCTATATATACGCTATATCTGGCTAAAAAAAAGATAGGCATGGGTAGCCAGATCATCGAGAAACACTTTCCAACACTATAAAAATATAAGTTTTGCGACAATACTTGCCAATTCCTTACGGTAACATGATTAAGCAAAAAAATGAAAAACAAATAAAAAGGGGCACTCGCGGAAAAATGCCCAACATTCTAATATACGGCATCTCAGATAAAAAAAAAAGACATGCACGTGTTAGCCCAACCATCAAGGCACACTTTCTAACACATAAACATGAAAAAAAAATCAATAATATACGGCAATTCCTTACTACGTAGTAAATTTTTACAAATATTGAAAAAAAAACAGAAATTGGCAACCGCAGTTAAATACCCCATATACCAATAACTACGTCGTATCTGACAAAAACAAAGTCACGCATGGGTAGCCAGATCATCTAGACACACTTTACAACACTAAAAAAGCAAAAGTTTTACGACACTACTTGGCAATATCTTACGGAAAAATGACTTGGCAAAAAAAATGAAAAAAAATGAAAAAGGGGCACTCGCGGTAAAATGGTCCTCGTAGTGATGAACGACATTTTAACTAAAAAAAAAATCATGCACATGGTAGCCAAACAATCCACCAAGACTTTCCATAACTGATAACTTTTACAAGTTGTACCATTCTACGACAATTTCATAATACGTAATAACTTTGATAATTATGCAAATTACCTTAGAAGGGTCTCAGAAATCGGGGAAGGAGTACAGCTACAGCAATGCACATCTGGACACTACTAGAGCGTGTAGGCGAGACACTTACTGCAGGTCGATCACCCACAAATTCAGTCACGGGGGTGAGTCACATGAGAAACACCTCTTTTTTTTTGACGCTCGGGGTCGCGGACGACCCACCGTACCGTTCCAGGGTTAACCTATCTGTTTGGCGAGGTAGTACGGCTCTTGGGATGCTGATCCCTGTGTCTACTTATTTTTAAACATTGGAATGCTTTTCCCCCTTTTCTGATGCTAACTAGTAGACCACCTTGTGTCACCTTAACAATTATTAGGCTTCCCTATTAGTCTTTGGTAGGCTATGCCTGCTCGTGAGGACTTGTCCTCAGTGCCCTATCACGGCGGACCCCTTGAAAAAATATTTCTGCTTTAATGTCGCTGTTGGGCCTTCCTGTTATGCCGCCTCACCATTTACTAAGTCTCCCATCACCACACCTTCCGTCCTTTATCCTTGTGCCTATTAGTGAGCCTACTTGTAGGCTCTTTCCTTGCCCTAGGTAAGTGAGATTTTTACCTCCCCTGGTCAAAATCTTTCTGCTGCTTTAGAGATCACCCTTGGGTGTTTTCTCTGCCCCTTCCCCTTCCTAGTTAGGCCATAACCTGACTGTACTGGGAACTATGTTCCTCTTGTCTAGTCATCTTACCCTAGCTTTTGAGTTTTCCCTCACCCCTTAGGGAGGCTAGGTTTGCCTGCACAGTTCTCCCTATCTAGGTATAGAGTTGGTACCCCTTGGGGTCCTCTTCTACTGCCTTGGCAGAGCCTGTTCTATGTCTGGAGCCTAACTTCCTGTGCTGTCCCTCTTGCTATTGAGTCTTTACTCCCTTGCCTGGTTAGCCTATCTAGACAGAGGTGGTGCCTTCTGTCTATGCTTCCTGTCTTGTCAGCTTGAGTTCTTCTAGCACTGCCTGTGTGTTGGCTATGGGTCATTCCCTCGGCCACCTTAAGTGCAGCCTTAGACTAGCCATCTGCTCTTTCCTATCACACACCTGAGGAATATTGTCCTCTGAAGCTGGTCGATTGGATCCTGCCTGGTTGTCAGGAAATCCTTTGAATTTCTAAGTCTTAGCGTCCTGGCTGTCTTGTACGGCTCTCATTATCTTACCGGCTACACCCCACTTTTCATAAGTTAATGATAATGATCAGGTCTTGGCAGGTTCATTTATTAGCTGCCTTTCATTCCTGTACTTTCCTGAGTGTCAACCCTTCCCTATGTGATTGTTCACTCTCCCCCTGTTGATTTTATAATGGGTCTGCCACCTCGTGTCAACATGCCTGGGATATTGACTGGTCAATCTTTTGTTGGCTACTAGAAATAGTTGCTGCCTTGACCCAGCTGTGGTCGCCTTGGGGGCAGCTGTTGCAGGTCTAGACAGTATGATGTGTGAACTGGCCTTCTTATCTTGTTCCAATAGACCTACTCTGGAGGTTCTGGTGTCCCTTTGATTTGAACCTTTCCTCCATATTCCTACAACACTGTTATTATATTTTGCTTCATAAATCACTATTGATTTTTGAGCAGTTTTGCATGTGTTCTGATATATTCGATCTTTAGCTATTTTTAGGCGGTATGTTTATTTAAGTTAGGATAGGTTCTGTTAAAGAAAATATGATTTTTAATGATATGTACTAATTGCAATGCTTATTCTTTACAGGTCACCTGTACCAGGTTGGTCAAGTCACCCTGCAGCCACAAGACCTGCCATAAACATGCTGATTTTCATGTGTCCAAGGGATCCATTGCATTCTAAGAACCTATCAAATGCCAGGTTTGCACGGATCTCCTTAACACCCCCATTTATGCCACTGACCTCTCCTTGGACGTTCGAGATCAAAGTCGGAGGATACTCCGACACTGGGTAGGAGTCTTTCAGAAGAACTCTCAACAAGATGCCCCTTATCTTCCTTCTCTGGAACTGAAGGACCTTTTCTTTCCTAAGGCTGAGGTGACCTCTGTTTGGTAATCAATTACCGACGGTTCAACTCCCGACGGTACCAGCAGATCATGCATATGATGAAGTCCGTGACACTCTGCATTTCATGAGCCTGGATGCTGAAAACTTGTCGACTATTTCTTCTGTGTCATCAGAGAGGGAGAGGATCCTGCTGACAACGGAAGCCTCAGAAGAGTCATTAGATGTACATCATGTGAGTGCAGCTCCCAGTGCCTCTTTACTTTCTCCCATCACTGCTGCTCAAGCACCAGCTTCCGCCTCCATCATGATTCCGACTTTAGACAAACCTTCCCTTCCTAGTAACATGGAACTAATGGCATTCAAGAAAGCTGTCATGTAGAACCTAACCGCCAAATGTGAACGTTCTCAAGCGGACCTAACAGCGAGGATAGAAGCTTTACAAAAGGCACCTTTTTCTAAGGTATCCCAGCTTCGAGCCTACCAAAATGCACAGTTAAGAACCCTTGGCTGAGCATATGGCCTTAACTGAAAGGTTCTTCCCTATTGGGGATGGTTTGGGTTCTAAGACAGTTTCGGACTTGGAATGCTTTACATCGATCGATAGTTATTGTTACTGCTAGGCACTCAGATGCGTCCATTAGTGATGATACGATCTCTAAGGAAACAATCATTCTAGACCATAGAAAAGCTCAATCTCTTCTGGTTAGTTAGTTACAGACTGCTGAATTCAACAATACCCAGCTTTTTGCCTTTGGCAGGAAACAGGCTACCTTTGTGGCACCCTAGGATATTGTCTTCCCTTTTGCCTCTAAAAGCTTAGAGGGCGTGATGAAAGCAATAGTGGAGAGCAGGCCATTCCCAGTGCTATAGGAGTGTAAACCTATCTCTCTGGCCCCTCCTTATGATTTGAAAAACTGGAAGGATGTCCAACATACCTTCACTGTTGGAAAACTATATAAAGACATCGGAGGCAAACTACTTAATGAGAAACTCCCTCGGAATCTCAAATCCCTATTAAATGGAGAATTGGAAGCTAAATAGAAACTTCCTGCCTCTTTAGACTTCCAATCTTATATAAAGATGCTTCTTGGAAACTATTCCAAATCTGATCTCTTCCCTGTCTTGGTGAAGACTCCCATAATCATGTTTTCATAGGGTTCTCCATGCCTTCTTCCTAGCCAGGAGAGAATGTAGAGAACACGTCCTAGCCGCTGCTATAATCAGACATGAACCTTGAAAACTGATCAACTCTAATATCTAGAAGAAGGATCTCTTCCCTGAAAAATTGGTTGAAGAAGTCAGGGACCAAGCAGCTCAGGAGAATAAGAGCCTTATAGACAAGTGAGTTATGTCCTCTGAACTGAAATTTATCCCCAATGAAGGACCTTAACCTAAAGGCAAGAAGCCCAGAAGTCACTTTAAGGGAAGGAAATCCTTTTCTGTCGCTTTGCCTCAGTTGCCACCATCCCTCTGACTGTGTACACGGTTCCCCAGCAGTATGTTTCTTCCAAAAAAGTGTATGGTCAGTGTTTGATTGCATTTTAGAAATTTCCCATCAATGTTCAGGAAGCTATGGCATTGTGTCTGACTCTGAAGATACTATGCCCAAAGACGAAATCACATCAAATTAGTCATCAACAACAATACAATAGTACACTGCGTCAACAGGCAGGGTTCCAGATCTCCTCAGATCAACCATGTAATCCTTGCCATTCTCTCTTTAGCAAAAAGGAGGAAATTTCATCTTTCAGCAGTTGACCTCGAAGGGATTCGCAGTGACGGTGGACGCCCTGTCGAAATCCAATCCTCAGGAAAGAGAATGGTCTCTGGACACAAAATCATTCTGTTTCATTCTAGAGCAAGTCCCGGAACTGCAAATTGATCTCTCTACCACAAGCTTCAACAAGAAGCTCACCCAGTATATAGCAGCAAACTTAGATCCTGAAGCGACAGGAATGAATGCGATGTCTCACATTGATACCTCTAAGATAAAATTTCTCGGATATATCACTCGTAGAAATATCCCAAGTAGAAGCTGTCAATTAGGAACTTCCATTAGTATGACATGGCTATCTCACACAAAAAATATCCGTTTTTTATAAGTGTCTCCCCCTTAAGTCTGCTCATTATTTACTCTTTAAACTATATAAGTTTTATTCTTGAAAGAACTGTGAGTTTGAGTATTTTAGATAATTAACTTATACAACAACAAACCCAATGGTGCTACAAGTCATGATCTTAAATGTAGTTTGCCACTGAGAGACTTAGGAAGTGAAATAATTGACACTTGGTAATTTTCTTCATGAAAGCAAAATCAAGATTTGACTCTTTGCTTTTGCTGTTTTACAATCTGAAGACGAAAGCTTGATCATGTCAAGGTTGTTAAGATATAAGGGAGATGTATATTCATCGAGACTTTTAACCCTGGACAGGTATCGTTCTTGGACACCCCTATTTAGGTATTTAGGGGTCGAGCTCGACCCCGACTCCAAAAAAAATTCAGAAAAAATTTAATTATGCATCAATCTGTATTGTTTGACTTGCTGAAAATACTTCAAAGAATGCTAAAAACTACTAAAAAAATAAATGATACCCATCTACAAAATAACTATTTATTTGAAATATATTAAAAATCTAAGTATACAAAAAAGACACTTGACATAAATATAAAAAAAATAGAAATATACATATAAACATAAATCCCTTTAGGGACACCTTCTTAGATGGAAAAGCAACAGCGTGTAATTGCTGGAAATGAGTTGGACCCATAGAAGTCAAGATCTGAAAAGAGAAATAAAAGGTAATTTTTTTTGGCCAAAAAACTAGTCCAAGTTTCACAATTTTTTTCTGGTACCTAAATGAAGTAGGAAGAGGCTACTTTCTTTATAGAATAAACTCATATTATCCTAGAACAGAAATACATAATAAAATGTGCACTAAGATGTAATTTACTGTTATATCAGGGGCGAATTCTAAAGGTCATTTTTTGTCGACCTAGTTTCACAATGTAAATTTCTTATGAAAATCATTGTATCTCCTATAAAATATGATATTTATGCATAAAAATATATCTAATTATCCCGAATTCTATACAGAACAAGAATACATAGAGATATGCCAACTTACCTTTCAGGTATGTCAACAAAATGGCCGCAGACCGCAACAACTCTTACAGCCGAATCTACCACTTGAAATGGAGAATGGGTATGTAAATTTCAAGGTGTTATTTATTTATCTAATTATTATTGGATTGGAATAAAACTGATATGATGGCTTTCTGGATGTTTGAAAATTATTTTTATCATATAAAATTTAAATTCTTTGAAATAAATTTTAGATAAAAAATGGGTGATATCTATTTTGTAAAGATTAAAATTTCAGTATTTATACAAACAAGTAGTAAAAAAAGAAAGTTTCAGGATTTAACCTAGCTATAACTATTAGGTACAGTTCAGATACAAGACAGTTTGAAGCTATAGACAAACAAGCTTCCTGCTCTTCAAACAAGTAGTGTTTGTCATGTGGTCAGTCTTAGGTGGGCAGCTAAGACAGTGAGTCCTTTCAGGATGCTTGATGTGACCAACACAAAATTGATACCATACTTACAGCCAAGAGAAAATAGAAATAGTACCTAATAAAAGTAAAAGGATATCAAATAACAAATTGGTAGCCAATCGAAGTAAAATGAAATCAAATTAAGAAACTGCTGACCAATAAAAAGTAAAATAATATCAAATTATTATATATACATAAACTATAATAATAATAATAATAATAATAATAATAATAATAATTACAATGATAATAATAATAATAAAACACTATATAAATCAATTTCAAGTACCTAATACATATAAGAAAAATATTTACAAATACGAAGGAGAAATTATCAGAGAAATAAATATCAAACACATGAGGTTGCAAACTCCATATTATCATCAACATCTCTTTTTAACTCCATTAGAAGTGTGTTGATGACATTCATGCCGAGGGAATACTGCCTGCTGGCCATTATTGAAGATAAATTCAAAATAAATAGAAAAAATCAGAAATTTGCAAAAAATATAAAAAATTCAGAAATTAGCATTAGAGGGAAAATGGACCTCATGGCAATATATGGCATCTAAGCCAAAACCAATGTCATGCAAGTGGTAGACACACCATCCACCCACACTTTCCAACTATAAAGAACCAAACAAGTATCAACACTGCTCGACAATTTATAATTATTTAATAACTTTGCTGTTTGATCACTTACCCCTATTTAGGTATTTCAGGGTCGAGGTCGACCCCGGGTGGGGGGGGGGGGAACGGGGAAAGAGGGAAGTTAGACGAAAATCAGTCTTAAAGCAGACAATGGCATGTAGACTAGTCACCCCTTGCAGGTCGATCACTTCCATATCCGAGAGAGCTGATGATTTATGGGGAAAAACAGGTTTTGAACATGCTGTAGGGGTCGCGTACGACCCATCATACCTGTCCAGGGTTGGATTCAACTATAAAAAAAAAGCTGAATGTAATATTCTTCTTTATGAGTAAATGGATACATAGGCCAGATTCTCTCTCTCTCTCTCTCTCTCTCTCTCTCTCTCTCTCTCTCTGGCATAAGCACCCCTAACTATGAGATGTGTAACTTTCAATTCTTACTCCCCTGGGCTGGGACATCTACTGTATGTTCAATGCGGCATTGACAGAGTCCTTGGACGAGATCTACCAACTATCCTTTGCTATTGGTATCTTCTTCATATTTTGTTCAGGGACTTTATTGATCTTAGTTTAATAGCTGTAGCGTGGATTTGATTATTCATTGGATTTTATATCACTAGGCTTTGATATATTCCTTCTTTGATTCTCATTGTTTTTCCACCTGGAACCTATTGTATTAATTTTAGAATATCCCATTATATTACTTGTAGAACTACCTATTATGTTACTTTGCCTATTTGAGTTTTCTAAAGCTCTTCCTATTATCAATACCTTTTCTAATGTTAAATCTTTGTCTTGCAATAATTTCTTTCTTAGCTCTTGTGATGTGCAATGTGCAATATCTTGATCTATGATAACATTTTCTAATTCTAGAAATTCATATGAAACAGCTAAATTCTTTAGTAATCACAAATGCATCTAAACTTTCATTCTCTTTCTGATATGCCTGTGCTGTAAATTGATACCTTTCAAAAATTTATTGACCTGAGGAGCAAAATATGTGGTAAGAGCCTTAATTGTAGCTTCACTTGTGTCATCTGTACGCTGCTACGTCTTAAACACTTCCCAAACTTCTCTACCTGCTGTATGAAGTAATAATGCCTTCTTTTACGCATCCTTCATATTCCCAAATGCTTCTAAATAAATCTTAAATTCCTCACTCCACTGTTGCTATCGTGTAACAACAGAATTGGGTTCAGCTGTGATGCTAAATCATTCAGGATGTTCAATGTCAAGAGGTATTTTGACTGCTTACCTTGATACCTTGAATAGGTTAGGCTACTGTTTTAGAGTCACCTTGTAATTGTCTACCTCTTTTGTATCCTACCCAACTTTAAAATTCACTTTGTTTTCTTGTTTTGTTTGCTAGTGCTTGATGCAATTCTTCTGGTCGGCTGCATAGGAAATCCTCATTGGCCTTTTTCTTCTCCTTCTCTTGCAATAAATTTTTCTTCTGCTGCTCTATGATCTCTGTGTGTATTCGTCATCGGGTCATCGCCAATTTTATATTTCATGTTGGTTGATTGTCTGTCGATTTCAGCATATTACTTACCTGTAAATCAGTGAATAATTATTAGCAATTATCCAGGGAAATCCCATCTGCGTTGTCAATTTTTTATTTTTGATATGTTGAATCAAACGCAGGTGTATACATAACCCTTTAATGTATAATAAGAGTCTAAATTGCTCTTGGCTCTGGGCTTCCAACAACCAACTCCCAACTGAGCGTCAAGTATCTCGTAAACAATCTTAAAAACCAAAAACTCATGACAAACATAAGAGCATCCCTCTCAAAAGACTTATATCCTACTACAGTACAAAAGTAGAAAGAATCCCATCCCATCTTTAAGGTAATCAATAAATGCTTGAACCCTGATATCAAATTACATTATTTCAGTTATGTACAATCTTAAACATGTATACAGTACATTATTACAATTATACATAACAGCGTTCACTGTAAACTAAATCTGGCTTCGTTACTTAGTTAAGGAAACTTCAACAACGAATATGGGACATGGTATATAGTCTTTTGGGTTTTATGACAGCATGGCATTGTTAATGTCAATGCAGACATGTGCTTCACTTGTTATCATTTCTCAAAGACCAGACGATATAAAATGTGTTTACAACATCGTTGTGATGAAGCAAAATGCAATGGCCATCACATCTATCCATCCTGATCAAGTTTTCTCTCAACTCATTTCTCTTCAGTTTGCCAACTCATTCTTCCTCCCTATAAGAAAACAAAAAGCTTTTAGAATTAAGCTTAAACAGATATGTAGCACCAAACGTACACAATTATATCTGTACATTCTTTGCACTTCAGAGAGATGTATTGTTTTGCATGAATAAGATATGGATGAGTCCTTTCATGGATTTTTGTTTATCCCAATTTCCACCTACATCAAATCAACCATGGAACTCAAAGGACGGGTTTTTAAGAAACTCCAAAGGATAGAAACAGTTAAGGAATATAAATAATCAGGAGAGTGGTACTAGGATAAAGGATACCAAAGTCTCATCATAAGCAAAAGGGAAGCAATAATAGAATAGGCTACATGGTACAGGAAGGTAGGAATTATGGAGACAGTAACAGAGTAGGAGATTTGGCATTGTTAGTGAGAATAAAGATCTATGAGACAGTAGTAGTATCTATAGTGAGGCAGTTTAGTTCGAAATTTCAATTTTATGATACAAGCATCAAATTTGGCACAAATGTACATTGATATATGGCGAACATTTTCAGATATTAAGCCAATCAGAATTCTCCCTCCATGTCTGCCATATTGGAATTCAAAATGGCTGCCTTTTGATATCTACATTTTCGATTATCTTTGGGTCTAATGCTGCTATTGACAAGATTCTGGTGTCTAAATGTATGTTTTTTTTTTTTTTTTGGGGGGGGGGGGTCAAGGAATATAATGGTAACAATCTGCATCGCATATTTTGTACCAATGAGCCGCCATATTGGATTTCACAATGGCCGTTGTTTGAAATCTACATTTTCGATTATCTTTGTGTCTAATGCTGCTATTGACTCGATTCTGGTGTCCAAATGTATGTTTTGGGAGGAAAGGAATCCGATGGTTACAATCTGCATTGTGTATCTTTACAAATTAGCCAACATATTGGATTTCAAAATGGCCGCCACTTAAATTCTACCTGTGCGATTACCTCTGGGTCAAATATTTTTACAGTAAGCCTACATGACAATATCAATTTTTCAAAATGACACATTTTATTACAGTATTCCACTTAATTCATGAGAGATGAATATTCATCATGATGTATTTTTGACAAGACAACATTTAACTCAAAGTCTGTGAAGTAAAAATTGTTTGAGTTATTGATTAGATTCTGTGTTGTTCTAGGTTTGATATGGCACCTTTCATATATGATTAGTTTTCTCCATTCCTTTAATCAATATCACAAAATGATCAATTCAGGGTTACGTCTGAATATCCACAAAATAGTGTGAACATTAACACAAAACAACGTAAACTTCTCAAAACTAGCTTCCCCAGTAAAACTCTAAATGAATATTGACTTACTTCAACTACTAATTTTGAATTTTATAATTTTGATACATGTCTTAGGTCATGTCTTAAATATCTTAGTTAAAATTCTGACATGCTATGGTGTAATATATAAGGTCGGGTGTGAACTGACACTCTACAATGGTCTTGTATTTGAGGCTAGGTATACATCGGTACTGAAGATATGTGTACATAAACCATCTCATGTTAACCAGTTCAGCACTGCCACAAGTAAATGAATGTTGTGGACTCATCTTCATGTGCAGTCCCCTTCACACACACAGAGGGCTGTGCACTAAAGCGCAGCCTTCTTGCACTTGCAGCGTCTCACACACCCTTTCTGGCACTTACAAGAAACCAGCTCAATGCAGGTGTGAACTGCCTCAGGTAGCCAGGTCCAGTATGGTGTGTATTGTCCTCCAGTCATTGACCAACCCCAAATGTTGGTGGTGGGAGTTCTGGTGCCGGTAGCAGTATCTGACCCCACACATGTCCACCTTGATATACTGCCCTCTTGACATGTGTCAGACCCGGAAAGGGATCAGTTGGGGGCAAACTATATTCTGGATCAAAAATGGCTCGGAATAGAGTTATATTTTACACAAAAAAGGTCAGATCTGACCGAGAAATGGTCTTATTATTATACTTTATTCTGTGTCATTTTACCCGAAATGGAGTTTGCCCCAACTGATCGTTTTCCTGGTCATTCTTGCACGGAATTTTTAAGAGTGTATAAGTATTACCACCCCACCACCAGAATCAAATCATTAGATCCTCAGATAATGTAAACCGTGAATTGAGAAGCAGCCATGCAATGGGAAGCACCGATTTTGAAATCCAAAGTGGCGGTCCATGGGTAAAAATATGCAATGTATTTTGTTATCATTAGAATCTTTGTCCCCCTATACATTGGATTCCTTGCCCCCCCCCCCACCACCCACCCTCGGAATCATACATTTAGACACAAAAATCAAGTCAATAGCGCTATTAAACCCAAAGGTAATCGCAAATGTAGATTTTAAATGGCGGCCATTTTGAAATCCAACATGGCGGCTCAATGCTAAAAGATACACAATGCAGATTGTTATCATGGGATTCCTTGCCCCCCCCCTAAAAAAAAAAACATACAGTTAGACACCAGAATCAAGTCAAAAGCAGCATTAGACCTAATGATAATCAAAAAGGAAGATTTCAAATGGCGGCAATTTTGAAATCCAATATGGCGGCTCAGTGGTAAAAAAATATGCAATGCAGATTGTAACCATTGGATTCCTTGCCCCCCAAAACCTACATTTAGGCACCAGAATCGAGTCAATAGCAATTTTAGATCCACAGATAAGCGCAAATGTAGATTTCAAATGGCGGCCATTTTGAATTCCAATATGGCGGACATGACTAGAGAACTCCGAGTGGCTCAATATCTGAAAATGTTTGCCATATGTCAATGTACATTTTTGCCAGATTTGGTGCTTGTATCACAAAATGCACAATAGGTTAGCTATGCTGCCCCACTACTACAATGTTTGCAAATATTTAGACATGGGGTGTAATAAAAGAAAAAGAAATGAAAGAACTAGAGAGTAAACAGTACAAAATTATGAAAGGAATGTTTAATCAGGTTTCTACTACACCATACTGGGGGCTAATAGCAGAAATAGGAATACGGCCAGTTGAAAATAGAATACAGTGTGAAAAATGTGATGTTATTTCATAACATCAGATGACTAATGGCTAGTTAAGAAAGTAGTGGAAGATCAAATAAGAGAACCATATGGAGAATGTTGGAGAAAAAGTATTAAAGAAATATGCAATGAATATTTTATTAAAATTGAAGAAGTAAAAAAGTATAAAAAAATAAAACAAGAAATTTAAAAAGAAACAAAAAGTAAAGTGGCAAATGAAATTGAAAGAAAAATAGAAGCAAGAAAAGCAGAGATGACCAAACTGAGGTTTGTGAATAGTATTGGCAGAAGAGACTGCTTAGGTGAACTTGACACTAATGCAAGAGTAATATTTATGAAAACAAGGTTAAATTGCGAGAATTAAGAGAAAATTATAGAAACAAGAATGATAAGGATACCCTTTGTGTTTTGTATAGGGAGGAAGAGGATACTACTGAGCATTTGGTCATGTCATCAATAAAACTAGAAAACTGGCCATTTTGGAGAATGATTAAGTCCCTACTTTGATAGGCAAAGAGATGTATTAGGACGTAATGTTTGTGGCATCCTTTAATGAACAAAGGCAAATCTATAGCCAAACATTTTTAGCCAGAAAGCTCTACCCTGAAGGTGTTCTTGAGCTCTGGTTTGTGCGTTTTAGCTATGTAAAATACCAATGATTAATGAAAAGGAGTCACTGAGTTGCTTTTTGTTCCAAACAGTAATGCAACATTGAATGTTTAAACTGACTGATTCGTGTTTAAATAACTCATTAATTCACGTACCTCATTAATCTTGGCTTCTAATTACTAATATTTCTGTATCTATATTTATTTCTGAAACTATTAATTTGCGACGGAACGAGTGTCGTTTTCGAAGAGAGCGTAATTTTTTCTATAAGAAACAGTAGTTTTTCCCTAGGTTACATTAGAATGGAATAATATACAATGAAACCGAATTGTTGACTTTAACAAGCAATGAATGCCACCTAATTCTTTTGTATGTATTTAATTTTTCATGCCAGACAGTAGGATTTTCTTTGGAATTGGTTTTACCTGGAGCTGCAAAAATACTGTTGGTACTTAAACAAGATTCATTCAGAACCTACGGAAAAAACAAAATAGGAAACAGAACCAATTGCTGTCCATAATTTTCCTCTCTCTCTCTCTCTCTCTCTCTCTCTCTCTCTCTCTCTCTCTCTCTCTCTCTCTCTCTCTCTCTCTCTCTCTCTCTCTCTCAATCTAACTGAATGGCCAATGTGAATAATGAAGAAAATAATCTATAATTACTATAGTTTTCCACAATTTGCTATCTTTTCTTTCTCCCTCTAAATCTGATATCAAAAATTTGAGAGACCCTTTTCGGTTTCATTGTATATTATTCCATACGAATGTAACCTAGGGAAAAACTACTGTTTCTTATAGAAAAAATTACGCTCTCTTCGAAAATGACACTCGTTCCCGTCGCAAATTAATAGTTTCAGAAAAAAATATACATCTATATCCTCCAATAATGGGGGACCCCCAGTGGGAACTCGGGGTTTTGGGTGGGGAAAACATACTGGGGAATTGATATATAAACGTAAAACAAGCCTTTTCTTCTCTATACAATACCTTCTTGAAATTATAATAACTGGAGGAAAATACAAAACAGTATATCTGGATAAACTTTGGAGGCGCCGTTACAAAGATTGTGTCATGAAAAAATACAGTAACCAGTGCTGCCAACGTCCGATGTAGATCAAATGTTATTTTGTGACCTGTCATACTACTAGGCTAGGTTAGGTGGGCTTGTTAGGTTCTGTGCCCTTTTTGTACATTTTATATATTGAGTAAAACTTATATGGAGAAATTATTTAAATTATGAAAATATCTATCATTACTATCTTTAGTAATGTCAACGTGCCGTTGGTAACTCTGTGTACCATACGTCAACGTTGGTAACACTGTGTATTATTGGTAACGTTGCTAATGTTATCGTTCGTTCGTAAGAGAAGTGACACCGTGCATCTCAAAGTTATCCGAATTGGTTGATCTGTTTGTTTCCCATTGAAATGAACATCAAATTCGCTTAATTCACGTTATTTACTATAGAAAAACAATTATATTTCGTTTCCCCAGTATGTTTTCCCCACCCAAAACCCCGAGTTCCCACTGGGGGTCACCCATTATCGTAGGATATAGATGTATATATATTTCTGAAACTATTCATTTGCAACGGAAACGAGTGTCATTTTTGAAGAGATCGTAATTTTTTCTGTAAGAAACAGTAGTTTTTTTCCTAGGTCACATTAGCATGGAATAATAAACAAAATTACCCGAATTAAATCTCGAAGGTATTTTCAAAAACTTGTCTAGTGAAATATGAAACAGAAGAATATTCATCTTTTAGCTAATTCATGAATGAAAACACCTCTACAATTTCTCTTTTCACATTTGAATAAAATCAATCATCTATAATTTTATCTAAATTATTTTATCTGCAATTTTCCTCTTGATGGTTTATGAATGATAAAAATTTAAATATCTTGTTTCGTACTGTAGGTTTTTAGATCGAAATCTGACAAAAAAAAAATTAAATAAAAACTATTTATTTTTCATTTGTCTGGGTCACCAATACTAGGTTGGCTTCCTGTGAGCAATCAGACAAAATTCTCCCACCATCACCAATCCACATTGGCTAGCGTGGTGATGAAAACTGTCCACAACCCAGACATGAATAAGGGCGTGTCTGAGGCCTTTGACCAGCAGTGCAGTAGAAACGGCTGTATTATATATATATATATATATATATATATATATATATATATATATATATATATATATATATATATATATATATATATATATATATATATATATATATATATATATATATATATATATACATACATATATATATATATATATATATATATATATATATATATATATATATATATATATATATATATATATCCAACAGTGTGTCTTTAGAATTAAAGTTTAGTGAAAGATTGATAAACGAAATCAGACAATGGCTATGTTAAGTAAAATTTAGAAATGAAATCGCCCTGAAATAACATGTAAAAATCAGACTATATACCAGTTTAGTGAGATCGGTGTTACTTTATGGATGTGAGTCATGGTATGAAAATGAAACAATTTCCAAGAGATTTAGTAGATTTGAGAACAAAGCCTCAGAAGGATATTGGGATTCAAATGGCAGGACAGGATTAGAAACAAAACTATAAGACAGATTACCCAAGTGCCATATGTGGATAAGATAATGGTGAGGGGTAGATGGAGATGGTTTGGGCATGCTCTTCGCACTCCCAAGAGAGATTAGTTCACCAAACTTTCAACTGGGCTCCACAAGGTACTAGAAGAGTTGGAAGACCCAAACCTACATGGCTGAAGACCATGAAGCGTGAAGTAGGAGACGATGAATGGAGAAGTAGGTCTATTGATTTAAAAGTTCAAGATATAGACGACTGGTGAAATCTAACTGAGGCCCTTTTCGTCAATAGGTGTGGGAGGAGGTAATGATGAGGATATATACATATAGGCTATACACACACACACACACACACACACACATATATATATATATATATATATATATATATATATATATATATATATATATATATATATATATATATATATATATATATATATATATATATATATATGTTATTTTTCCTTGTTTCTTTTCCTCACTGGACTATTTTCCCTGTTTGGACCCCTGTGCTTATAGCACCCTGCTTTTCCAACTGGGGCTGTAGCTTGGCAAGTAATAATAATAATAAAAATAATAATAATAAAAGTAATGACAAATAATATATATATATATATATATATATATATATATATATGTCTCCTGGAGCAAATATCCCTAAATAATCTCACAGGGATATCGCATCATATCAGAGGACGTATTCTTGACACGTCACATAGCTATCTTCACCTCGAACAGTATTAACTCGTCGAGGTGGTATAGTGATAAGAATCTGAAACGAGAATGAAAAGAGAGCTGCTCATAAGGCATCTCTCCCATTCCATTTCCAGTGTGTATCTGATGAAGGCGGTAGCGCCCTCTTTATTCCTTGTAGCGATACACGAGGTGTTACAAATACTGTACTATAGGGAGGGGTCAACAGGCCCTTTTACAATAAAAGGAAGGGCGGGTCCATCAGGACAACATGGCTACCTCACCCAAAAATTGATTTTTTGCTTCGCTCAAAATCCGTTTTTTGGGCTCAGGCCATGTCGTCCTGATGGAAGTTTACCAGAGCATTACTGTATCTGTGGAATCTCAATCAGTGCCGTACTCTCAAGAAAGTATCTTCCTGGTCCCTCTAGACATAGAGACCTATGATGTTACCGTCATACATCATTCCATCTAAGCATGAAGTATGTTAGTGCTTCCTGCCCCAAACAGGGAAGAGTCGTACTAGACTCTGGAAAAAGTCTCGAAGAGTACATAAAAATTTATGGATGACAAAATGACAAGCTTGTATACTGGTCTCGCCCTATACAATATAAAGCAAAGTTTGTATAAGCGTCACCAATTTCAGTATGAATTTGTGACACCTTACCCAATGTGACTACTCTTATCAACTATTGGATAATGGTTGTATCCGCATAAGAGCAAATTTGGCCTCTTTGCCACCAACCCGTTGGGGTACCCCGTCAACCCTTCCAAGGAAGGGTTAGAGTGAGTGAACTTTTGGTTGAATCAGGGAACAGTCTTGAAAGACATATCATGATAAAAATATCCATATTTTAATCTTAATGCTCAGTACATTTCTAACAAAATGAGTGTGGACGAATGAGACTATGAACTAGTTTATTAAAATTTAATAAACGTACATATCAGATCAACATTTATAAAATTTATAAAATGTGGATGATATGCGTTAAAGCATAAAGAAAAACCGTCAACAGGAAATATTGTTTCATCTACTAGGAAACAGATTTGCCACTTCAATTGAATTATTAATAATAATGATATAGTCTGTATACTGTTTATATACACTAGCGTAAAAAACGTTTGGCACAAGTGTCCGTAATATGCTATAGAATACCGACGTAAATGGAACAGTTCGTAAGGACACTTTCGTGGCCTATTGCACAGCGTGTAGTAACAGATAGTGACTTCACGCGCACCCTCTTAATTAATCGTCCCAAATTAATTACACTGTTCCTCGCAGACTTAAAACTGAAGGTTAAAGAATTCTACCTGCTGCTACCACAGATCTCATAAGTTGCTCCACTTGCTTTGCATAGTGCATAAAGAAAGCCTTGGATGCCTACCAGCCGGTGTGCAAACAAGGATGTTCAAAGTCCATATAATTCAAGAAATTTTATGGAAGAGGCAACTTTCCTCGGATCATGACTAACGGGTGTACTGTCTGGATCCGTTCTGTGAATAACACGGGTGATTTTCGCCCTTAGTTATAGATAACTATGAACCCAGGGTTTCTCTTCTGAACAGCTGTTCTCCCATAAAAACTGAAGTTCTATGAAGATAGATCTTTAGGCACTCCGCTGGACATAGAGATGCATTTTCCTTCAGAAGGCAGATTCTCTAGGGACCCCACCTGTTGGTGGGTACCTTGTTCCTGGTAAGAAACGTTAGGTCTGGAAATAGATTCAGTTCTTCCACCAAGAACTGGACGTGGCCTTCCTCTCTAGAGAGATCCACTATTTCACTAACTCTGGCCCCCAAAGCGAGTACAAACAGAAATATGACTTAAATTCAAAACCTTCTAAGCACATTCCTCATTGTTCATTATTTATTTACAATGAGGAAACATATCTAATGACCAAGCAAGGGGTCTTTGGAAGCGTTGAAGGGCTAGTTCATTAAGAACGTCGTTAGAAAGGTCGACCTGTAATGCATATGGTATCTGACTTGTCAAGGCAGGCTTGAACAATAGAATTGTGTTGGCTGCTAAACCTTGCTCATGAATATGAATGAAGAATGATAAATAGGAATCAGTCGGGATTTCTTTTGGTTTCTTCGCCTTGACAAAGGATAGCTATTTCTTCCCTGAAGCCTCGCAATGTCTTCTGGTTTCCTCCAAAAGTCTAAACTGACTTTTAAACACCGAATATTTTTCTCATCGTTAAGGAGAGAAAATCGTGAAATGTAGGTTCCGTGTTTTCTGTGATGGAGTGAAGACAGTTGACTTCTGTACTCGCTGAGACAGGGATGGATCCGCTAGCGGTACGAATTTTAGTCGTAGTTCCAATGCCAGAGGGAACCATACGCTATTTGGCCACTTGTAGGCCACTATTGCTGCTTTCCCTTTGAAGGATCTCAGCTTATCGAGGGCCTTCAAAAGGAGGATGCGTGGAGGGAACAGATAGATGACCATCTGTTCCAGCATCTACTGCCTCCGCTAACGGATCCTCGTAAGGGGACAAGTAACGATCTATTTTCTTGTTGTCTTTCATTGCAAAGAGGTCTATCTGCAGCTCTGGGACTTGACTCAAGATGAAGGAGAACGATCCTGCGTCAAGGGACCATTCTTACTCTATAAGTGTAAACGTAGATAGAGCGTCCGCTGTCACATTGCGGAACCCTTGAATGTGAACTGTTCACAGGTGCCATTTCTTCCTTTCCGCCAAACGGAATTTGGCCACCATCACTTGGTTGATTTGAGGTGATCTCGACTCTTGTTGATTCAGGCATCTCACTACCACCCCGCTGTCTAGAACCAGTCTTATGTGGGTCGAGTAGCGAGGAGAAACTTTCTTCAGTGTCAGAAGTACTGCCATGGCTTCTAGAAATTTGATGTGAAATGACTTGAAAAGATTGGACCAAGCTCCTTGGACTCTCATGTGATGAGAGTGGCCTCCCCAGCCTTCCTTTGAAGCGTCTGTGTGGATAGTTACTGACGGGGGAGTAGGTTGAAGAAGTATTGATTTCTTCAATTGCTTGGCATTGGACCACATCTTGAGAAGCGTTCGCAGTCGAGTCGCTAGTGGTCTTATTAGGTCTCTTCGCGCGTTTGATGCGTATTTTCTCCAGACTCCTCTTGTGTCCTTAAGCTGTGCTCTTAACGCTGGATTTGTTATTGAAGCAAATTGTAGAGAGCCCAGCACTCTCTCCTGTTCGCGTCTTGATATCCGTTTGGATTTCAAGTCTCTTGACAGATCCTGCTATTTCTTTCCTCTTCTTACTAGGAATAGAAAGCCGATGTGACTCCAAATCCCAGTGGATTCCCAACCACTGAAATTTTTGAGCTGGAGAAAGACGAGACTTTTTGATGTTGATCTTGAATCCCAGATGTTCCAGGAACTGGATCACTATCTTAGAAGCTTGCATGCATTCTGTCCTGGATGCTGCCCACACTAGCCAGTCATCCAAGTAAGCTGCTACTACTACTTGGACCCCCTTTAGGCGTAATTGATGGACGGCCGCGTTCGCGAGCTTCGTGAAAATCCTTGGGGCTATGTTTAGCCCGAAAGGCATAGCTCTGAAGGTGTAAAGTTTTCTATGTAACTTGAAGCCTAGGTAGGAGGAGAGGTGACGATTAATTGGAACGTGCCAATAAGCGTCAGACAAGTCTATAGAAACAGTATATGCCCTTCTGGGCAGTAGGGTCCTTATGTGCTGAACTGTGAGCATTCTGAACTTGTAGTTCACTATGAACTTGTTGAGTGGCGACAAGTCTAGAATAACTATGAGTTTTTCTGAGTCCTTCTTTGGAACACAAAACAGCCTTTCTTGGAATTTTATGGACTCAACTTTCCGGATTACTCTTATGTGTAAGAGTTCTCGGGCGTATTCTTCCAGAATGGAGGATGAGTGTTGGAAGAATTGAGGAAATTGAGGTGGAGGACTGCTCCAGCTCCAACCTAGTCCATTTTTAATTAGGCTGTGGGCCCCGGGATTGAAGGTCCAGCGATCCCTAAATAGCTCTAGTGTCCCTCTTACTGGAAGTATCTTACTTCTGCTGTTGTGGACCTGAGGCCTTGCCTCCTTGACCGCGTCCTCCCCTGTATCCCCTTCCTCTTGAAGAGCATCTAGAAGAACTGCTGGCTGTTCCTCTAGCTCTCGAACTAAAGGAAGAAGTCTGCCTTTCGAAGGCTGGGTTAAAAACTGGCGACTGTGTCACCACTTGTTGAGGTACCACCTGGTACGTGGTTGGAGGTTGTGCCACTATCTGAGGCACTGTGGTTACAGGAAGTTGTTGTTGTTGCTGTCGGTAGGGTTTAGCCGGCTGAGAGGATGGACTAGGCCTTTTTGTCTTCCTCTTGGGTTGGGGACCCTCAACCGGAGAAGATTTTCTCTTGAGATCTAAGCCCCACTTTTTGAGAAGGTTCCTATTCTCTTTGGCAGCCTTGTCTACTACCTCTTTAACCACTTCATTGAGAAAGAGGTCTGTAATCGCCATAACAGCGAATGTAGAATAAGTATATGTGTGAAATAAATAATATAGCTATACGGAAGAAAGGGAACTAGAATAAAGACATAAAGACTAGCGAGAGAAAATATGCTTACTATGGAAGCGCTCATCCCGGGCGCATTAACCTTTAGCCTTAACACATGTCGAACACCACCATAGGAAAGGAATCAAGCCATTGATGTGCGGAGCATAAACATATCTCCATCGTGAATGTATAACGTAGTTGTGAACTAGAATTTGCAGAGAATACACACTGTAGAGCAATCTCCAAAACTACCACGATATCGCATCGTGTAAGTATAATGTTGTACACAATTATGTAATATGTTAATATTTTAACAACTGTAAGTTAGAGGAGGCTATAACGATCAACATACAAATCATTGTGTTATTCATTGTCTGACACATGGATTTTAGATCAATAACATGTCAATTTGTAATGATACTAACTCGCATATTGTCTATGTCACCAGGTTTGATCACAACAAATAAATAGTGAATTCTACACTGCGGTATAATTACTCCACCATTAGTCGCTAGAGAAAGAGGCGATTACAATCAAACACGAACGGTTATTGAAGTCACGGGACCTTGGCATCATAATACGGATGGAAATTAAGTTAATGGGAATCACCCCCAAATATGTGGACTGTTCTTACAGAAGTGGATCGTATCTACAAAGGACGTTGCTGAATAGCACCACGCACTTATTTAAGTTACATGTGTGCAGATTATGAATGTGCTAGAAGGGTTTCTATTAATATTTCGTTTGTATAAGTACCTGTTTACTCCCTGTTGACGAGTGACGAGAAATTGAATTAACTTGGAGAACAGATAACCAATATCGTGCATAGATTAAGAAGAAGTAATATTTGAATATTACTGAAGTGTAAGCTTATATGTGTGTAATTACATATGTAAAAAAAGGGGTGAGTAAAGTGATATTGAGGTAGGTAATTAAATTGACTCATAAGGGATACATAATGATACGCAACTAATGAAATTTTCAGTGGAGTGATTTGCATTTAAACAATTAAATAGACAGGTAAAAGATAGATAAATTTAAGTCAAATAAACGCAAATATAGAAGGTATGATGAGATAAGAATTTTAGCAGGATTGTGTTTATTGTTAAAACTCCGAGGGACATGAAGTTCGCTTAAGTAATAAAGGGACAAATAAAAAGTGGAATAAAGAGGTATTGAGAATTTTTAGATACAAACATAAACAAAAATACGTGCATAACTTGGTGTAATTTGAGCCAGAGCAAGGCTAATTCCATTGTAAACGAATGGTGATGATTGGGTTATTAAGTGCAAACCTAAACAAAACAAGGTGCATAATTTGGTGTAATTTGTGACACAGCAATGCTGATTTCGTTGTAAACGAATGCTGATGATTGGGTTATTAGGTGAAAACTTAAACAAAACAATGTGCATAATTTGGTGTAATTTGAGACACAGCAATGCTGATTTCGTTGTAAACAAATGTTAATGATTGGGTTTTTAGATGCAAGCTTAAACAAATCTTAAGTGCATGACTTGGTGTAATTTGAGACATAGCAAGACTAATTCCGTTGTAAACGAATGTAGATGGTTGGGTTATTAGATGCAAGTTTAAACAAAACTTAAGTGCATGACTTGGTGTAATTTGAAACACAGCAAGGCTAATTCTGTTGTAAACAAATGTTGATGATTGGGTTATTAGATGCAAGTTTAAACAAAACTTAAGTGCATGACTTGGTGTAATTTGAAACACAGCAAGGCTAATTCCGTTGTAAACGAATGTTGATGATTGGGTTATTAGATGCAAGTTTAAACAAAACTTAAGTGCATGACTTGGTGTAATTTGAGACACAACAAGGCTAATTCCGTTGTAAACGAATGTTGATGATTGGGTTATTAGATGCAAGTTTAAACAAAACTTAAGTGTATGACTTGGTGTAATTTGAAACACAGCAAGGCTAATTCCGTTGTAAACGAATGTTGATGATTGGGTTATTAGATGCAAGTTTAAACAAATCTTAAGTGCATGACTTGGTGTAATTTGAGACACAGCAAGGCCAATTCCGTTGTAAACGAATGTTGATGATTGGGTTATTAGATGCAAGCAAAAACAAAACTTAAGTGCATGACTTGGTGTAATTTGAAACACAGCAAGGCTAATTCCGTTGTAAACAAATGTTGATGATTGGGTTATTAGATGCAAGTTTAAACAAAACTTGAGTGCATGACTTGGTGTAATTTGAGACACAGCAAGGCTAATTCCGTTGTAAACGAATGTTGATGATTGGGTTATTAGATGCAAGCAAAAACAAAACTTAAGTGCATGACTTGGTGTAATTTGAGACACAGCAAGGCTAATTCCGTTGTAAACAAATGTTGATGATTGGGTTATTAGATGCAAGTTTAAACAAATCTTAAGTGCATGACTTGGTGTAATTTGAGACACAGCAAGGCCAATTCCGTTGTAAACGAATGTTGATGATTGGGTTATTAGATGCAAGCAAAAACAAAACTTAAGTGCATGACTTGGTGTAATTTGAAACACAGCAAGGCTAATTCCGTTGTAAACGAATGTTGATGATTGGGTTATTAGATGCAAGTTTAAACAAATCTTAAGTGCATGACTTGGTGTAATTTGAGACACAGCAAGGCTAATTCCGTTGTAAACGAATGTTGATGATTGGGTTATTAGATGCAAGTTTAAACAAAACTTAAGTGCATGACTTGGTGTAATTTGAGACCCAGCAAGGCTAATTCCGTTGTAAACGAATGTTGATGATTGGGTTATTAGATGCAAGTTTAAACAAATCTTAAGTGCATGACTTGGTGTAATTTGAGACACAGCAAGGTTAATTCCGTTGTAAACGAATGTTGATGATTGGGTTATTAGATGCAAGCAAAAACAAAACTTAAGTGCATGACTTGGTGTAATTTGAAACACAGCAAGGCTAATTCCGTTGTAAACGAATGTTGATGATTGGGTTATTAGATGCAAGCAAAAACAAATCTTAAGTGCATGACTTGGTGTAATTTGAGACACAGCAAGGCTAATTCCGTTGTAAACGAATGTTGATGATTGGGTTATTAGATGCAAGTTTAAACAAATCTTAAGTGCATGACTTGGTGTAATTTGAGACACAGCAAGGCCAATTCCGTTGTAAACGAATGTTGATGATTGGGTTATTAGATGCAAGCAAAAACAAAACTTAAGTGCATGACTTGGTGTAATTTGAAACACAGCAAGGCTAATTCCGTTGTAAACGAATGTTGATGATTGGGTTATTAGAAGCAAGCAAAAACAAATCTTAAGTGCATGACTTGGTGTAATTTGAGACACAGCAAGGCTAATTCCGTTGTAAACGAATGTTGATGATTGGGTTATTAGATGCAAGCAAAAACAAAACTTAAGTGCATGACTTGGTGTAATTTGAGACACAGCAAGGCCAATTCCGTTGTAAACGAATGTTGATGATTGGGTTATTAGATGCAAGCAAAAACAAAACTTAAGTGCATGACTTGGTGTAATTTGAGACACAGCAAGGCTAATTCCGTTGTAAACGAATGTTGATGATTGGGTTATTAGATGCAAGCAAAAACAAAACTTAAGTGCATGACTTGGTGTAATTTGAGACACAGCAAGGCTAATTCCGTTGTAAACGAATGTTGATGATTGGGTTATTAGATGCAAGTTTAAACAAATCTTAAGTGCATGACTTGGTGTAATTTGAGACACAGCAAGGCTAATTCCGTTGTAAACAAATGTTGATGATTGGGTTATTAGATGCAAGTTTAAACAAAACTTAAGTGCATGACTTGGTGTAATTTGAGACACAGCAAGGCTAATTCCGTTGTAAACGAATGTTGATGATTGGGTTATTAGATGCAAGTTTAAACAAAACTTAAGTGCATGACTTGGTGTAATTTGAGACACAGCAAGGTTAATTCCGTTGTAAACAAATGTTGATGATTGGGTTATTAGATGCAAGTTTAAACAAATCTTAAGTGCATGACTTGGTGTAATTTGAGACACAGCAAGGCCAATTCCGTTGTAAACGAATGTTGATGATTGGGTTAGTAGATGCAAGTTTAAACAAAACTTAAGTGCATGACTTGGTGTAATTTGAAACACAGCAAGGCTAATTCCGTTGTAAACAAATGTTGATGATTGGGTTATTAGATGCAAGCTAAAACAAAACTTAAGTACATAACTTGGTGTAACTTGGGACACAGCAAGGCTGCTTTAGTTATTAACGAATGTTGATGATTGAGTTATTGAATGCAAACAGAAATAAAACTAAGTTCACGGCTTGATGTAATTAGAGCCACAGCAAGGATGTTTCCGCTGAAAGCGAATATTGGTGATTGGATTATTAGATGCAAACTTAAACGAAACTAAAAGTATGACTTGATCTAATTTGAGCCACAGCAAGGCTGCTTCTGTTGTAAACGAATGTTAATGATTGGATTATTAGATGCAAACTTAAGCAACCCTGAGTGCATGACTTGATTTAATTTGAGCCACAGCAAGGCTGTTTCCGTTGTAAACAAATGTAGGTGATTGGATTATTAGATGCAAACTTGAACAAAACTAAGTGCATGACTTGGTATAATTTGAGCCACAGCAAGGCTGCTTCCGTTGTAAACGAATGTTGGTGATTGGATTATTTGATGCAAACTTAAACAAAACTAAGTGCATAACTTTGTGTAATTTGTACAACAACCAGGCTGCTTCCATTGTAAATGAATGTCGATAATTAGATTCATCAATGCAAATAGAAACAAAGCTAAGTGATAAGCCATAACAAGGCTGCTTCCATTGTAATGGGAATCAAGAGAAGTAATATCCATTAAGTTAATAAATAAGTAGCCGAGGGACCGATGAACAACATCCTTGGTGGACATGGAAAGACCCGTGACACACATGGCCTCGTTACAGGAAAGCGAGAGACATGGTGTGTGGAAGATGTCCATGAGGGACGGAAAAATAACATCTTTGGTGGACAAGGAAAGACCAATGGCACCCATGGCCTTGTTACAGGATGGCGAAGGACATGGAGTGTGGAAAATGTCCATGAGGGACGGACAAACCACATCCTTGGTGGACAAGGAAAGACCCAATACACACATGGCCTCGGTACAGGACGGCGGAGGACATGGTGTGTGGAAGACGTCCATGAAGGACGAACAAACAACATCCTTGGTGGACAAGAAGAGAATCATGGTGTGTGGAAAATGTCCATAAGGGACGGACAAATAACATCCTTGGTGGACAAGGAAAGACCAATGGCACCCATGGCCTCTGTAGACAAGGAAAGACCAATGGCACCCATGGCCTTGTTACAGGATGGCAAAGGACATGGTGTGTGGAAAATGTCCATGAGGGACGGACAAACAACATCCTTGGTGGACAAGGAAAGACCAATGGCACCCATGGCCTTGTTACAGGACAGCGAAGGACATGGTGTGTGGAAGACGTCCATGAGGGACGAACAAACAACATCCTTGGTGGACAAGGAGAGAATCATGGTGTGTGGAAAATGTCCATAAGGGACGGACAAATAACATCCTTGGTGGACAAGGAAAGACCAATGGCACCCATGGCCTCGGTAGACAAGGAAAGACCAATGGCACCCATGGCCTTGTTACAGGACAGCGAAGGACATGGTGTGTGGAAAATGTCCATGAGGGACTGACAAACAATATCCTTGGTGGACAAGGAAAGACAAATGGCACCCATGGCCTCGTAACAGGAAGACGAAGGAAATGGTATGTGGAAAACGGGAAGAAGGAAAGACCCATGACACCCATGGTCTCGTTACAAGACAGAGAAGGACATGGTGTGAAGAAAATGTCCATGAAGGACAGACAAACATCATCTTTTTGGGGGCAAGGAAAGAACCATGGCACCCATGGCATTGGTATTGGATGGCAAAGGACTTGGCGTGTGTAAGATGTCTTTGAGGGATGAACAAACAACACCCTTCAGGAAAATGGAAAAACGAAATGAAGTACTTTACATATGGTCTCATCAAAAGACGATACCAGACATGATAGGCCAACACCGTTCTCGATTGACAAACAAGTAATATCCTCTAAAGAAAGGGGAACGCGGCATGACCTACATCAAAACAAGAGAAGAAGGTATGAAGTTGAGTCTGATACAAACTCTTTAGAATGGGAGAGCGACCACCGCTCGAGATGCAGAAGTGTTGTACCTCGACACAGAAGGTTCACAAAACACAAAAGTAAATACTAAACCAACTCCACGGACTCGATTGAAGATTATCGTTCAAGATACAAAAGAAAGGGTAGCGGGCAATCAGCCGGGCAATCAGCAAGTAACTGATGGAGAAGGATGGAAATGGAAAGTAAACCCAATCCTGAATCAGTAAAGTCCTTTCGATCAGCAAAGGATAAAGACACAAGGAAGTGGCAAGATGTTCGCAAATGGGGAAGAACCGTAGATGATGATAGCGACTCCAGTGACAATGTACATTATTTAAAAATGGATAACCTGCATAAGCCCAGGAAATTGACTTCCAAACAAACACCCAAACATCACCAAGAGGAACAAGCCAAATTGGGAGACCAGGCCAACACTAAGACTCCAAGCAAAGAAAAGAACCAAGGTTACCTCGCCAACTCCTAATAGAATTGGAGAGCTTTACCCAATCAAGTTACTCAAGTTCCACAGCGCTAGTGAAGAGGAATGCTGGGCATTTCTCAGCATTTTTAATAAAATCTACAAAGGAAACAACGTTATGGATGCACACACATTCAGCAGGGAAGTGACGAGTTTGGGAACATTTATTGTTGAAACAATTTCCTCAACAGAAGGGATGAAACTGTCGAGATGCAAGTCAGACAATTTCGGGGTGTAGACACTCAAGAGGATACAGAGAAAAAGGGAAAATACATCGAAGATTACAAGGTTAGGCAAATATGGAATGCATAAGAAATGCGTGTTAGGACCCACTACCAGTTTCCAATACCTTTTAGGGAGGAAATGCCCAAATTTCCAAACAACCAGATCATGGTATAACGGTATAACTTAAGTTATGTCTACGGTGTAATGAAGAAATGTGATTACAATATGCAAAAGAAATGGTTGGTTGATGAAGAAAGAATACGCAGAACCAGCACATCATTGAATAGCCCTAGTAAAGGATGGTATCCTCCACATCATCCGGTATTTAGTATGAACAAGCCTGATAAAACCAGAGTAGTTTCCGACGGCGCTGCTTCATTCAAGGGCATATCATTGAACAGCCAAGTCATGCAGAGGTTGGATATGATGAAGGATTTACCGGGAATTCTCATCAGATTTAGGGAAGAAAAAGTGGCAATAGCAGCTGACATAGAGGCCATGTGTCATCAAGTGTTTGTAAATCCAACGGACAGAGATGTGCTTCAATTCCTTTGGTGGCCACAAGGAGGTCTTGATAAAAAAAACCCAGAACTATTGTATGACAGTTCATATATTTGGAGATGTATGGAGCCCAGCACGTACCATCTTTGAATTAAAAGGGACACTTGAAAAAACTGGAATGATGCAGCAAAAGAAGCAGTTTCTAACTTCTTCATTGATGACCTGCTTCACTCAAGCTGATGATATTGCTATTAAACTAGCTCATGGATTGCAAATGATTCTAAAAGGGAATGGATTTCGTCCAACTAAATGGATGAGCAATGCCAGATATGTGATCTCCATTCCCCTGCAAAGAGAAATGTAGCTGTTAAGGATGTTGACCTATCTAAGGGAAGGCTACCCATAGACAGGGAACTAGGAGTACTATGGGACCTCAACAGGGACGGGTTGACAGTCCGTACGTCTACCTACAACGAACCTTACAATTGAAGAGGGATCCTGAGCATAATGAGTTTTGTCTACGACCTCTTGGGCACATTAGCAGCCTTCACAGTAAGAGCAAATATAATCTTTCAAAACGGTGTTTCCGGAAAGGTTGGATAGGACCAGAATCTCACACCAGAAAAGAAGTTAAGATGGTTTACGTGGCCTTTGGAGGTATAAGCCTCAGAAGGACTAGTCATTCTCCGCCAATACAAGACAGGAGGCCTCGGTGAGAAGTACGGGATAGAATTACATCATCTCTGTGATGCCTCCCAAGTTGCATATGCCTCAGTGTCTTACAAATGAAACACAAACTAGACAAAAATATAGTAGCATGGATTTAGCACGCACAAGTTCAGCACCAATCATGACATTATCCAAAGTACGTCTTGAATTGTACACAACAGTTTTGGCTACTGAGACAAGTGTCAAGATTAGGAGGGTGATAAAACAACCAGTCAAACACTCCAGCTTTCGGTCAGATATTGCAATAGTTCTCCAATACATTAAGACCACCGAACGTCAATTCCAAACTCTCAATGCTAATCAATTAGGGACGATTCATAGGCGCTCCAAACCAAAACATGGCGGCAGGTTAGTTCACAACAAAATCCAGCAGATGATGCCACAAGGGGACTGACAGCCCAGGACTTGCTTGCCGGCAGAAGATGGAGACACTGGGCCAATTTTCCGGAGCTACCTTCGACCTGTTGGCCATCACAGCCGGTCGTTCTGGAGGCACCATTTGATGTCCCTGAAGTCAAGAAAGGAACCTCCACTATGACAACACACATGCAACCAGCCAACAAAGATAAACTCTTCCATCTTGGTACACCCTTCAACCTGCTACAGCGCTATAGCTTGGGTCCTCAAATTCTAATACTGGCTCAGATTTGGAAAGGCACACCCCACCAACCTGCGACTCACAGTGTTAGAAATTCAAGAAGCTAGATGTATTATAAGGGCCCTCCAGCAATGCAGGTTTGGAGATGACATAGCAGTGCTGCAGTTAGAGAAGTTAACAAGCCAAAGTTCAAGCCACAGGCTAGAACCCTATCTTGATGAGTGGGGAATAATATGCGTAGGAGGTCATATCCCACACGAACATGACCCTAGTGGCACGTTAGGTACAATCCTCTTGCAAAAACATCATCACATCGCTACCTTGATGGCACTAGATGCACATGCCTTTCTAGCAGGTCACTCAGGCTGCGAACATAAAATGGCTTCATTACAGCGTTATTATTGGATCTTAGAAGGGTACTCAACCATCGAAAATATTCTCTGAGCATATATCATATGCCGCTGGGTGAACAGGAAAATGGTCCTCCAACGGACCAGTTGGCGCCTGCTGAAATCTTACGTCGCCGTTTGAAACATACACAGCTTCTGACCGATCGGTTTTGGCACAAGTGGAAAGCAGAGTACCTGCAAACACTTCAAATGTGCAAACGCAACATCAAGACTACACAGAATTTTCTGTTTGATGACTTAGTACTCATTGTGGATCCCAATCTCCCATGAAGTCGTTGGAAGTTGGGCAGAATTTCAAAGGTCATACCGGTTTGTGATGGGCTTGTAAGGAAGGTACATGTACACACCTCCACTGGAACACTTATCAAACCAATCGGGAAACTGCCTGTTTGAAGTTTGCTTAACATACTAAGAGTAAATAGAACCAGTAGTGAAAAATTGGGCATAGTATGCCCAATGGGGGGAGTGTAATCGCCATAACAGCGAATGTAGAATAAGTATATGTGTGATATAAATAATATAGCTATACGGAAGAAAGGGAACCAGAATAAAGACATAAAAGCTAGAGAGAGAAAATATGCTTACTATGGAAGCGCTCATCCCGGGCACATTAACCTTTAGCCTTAACACATGTCGAACACCACCATAGGAAAAGAATCAAGCCATTGATGTGCGGAGCATAAACATATCTCCATCGTGAATGTATAACGTAGTTGTGAACGAGAATTTGCAGAGAATACACACTGTAGAGCAATCTCCAAAACTACCACAATATCGCATCGTGTATGTATAATGTTGTACACAATTATGTAATATGTTAATATTTTAACAACTGTAAGTTAGAGGAGGCTATAACGATCAACATACAAATCATTGTGTTATTCATTGTCTGACACATGGATTTTAGATCAATAATATGTCAATTTGTAATGATACTAACTTGCATATTGTCTATGTCACCAGGTTTGATCACAACAAATAAATAGTGAATTCAACACTGCGGTATTAATCACTCTACCATTAGTCGCTAGAGAAAGAGGCGACTACAAGGTCGACTACAAGGTCTTTACCCCAAATATGAGAGGAGATCAGTTTGGTGCCTCACCGCAGCCGAGGCGAACACGAACTCTCTACAGGCTCTCCTAGCTTTAATAAAGCTGTAGAGATCCTTCGTAACTGTGGCCAGATGGGTTTTGGCCACATCCATGAACATGTCCTGGATCTTGGGGTCACTTGCCCTCGTTTCTAGTGTCGTTTGCAACGACATCGATGCCGCAAGTCTTTCCTTTGTCTCTTGCTCTCTACGCAAGAGAACCTCCGACTGTTTTGGAAGTGCCTCACCGAACTGGCGTTCAGCAATATCAGCTTCCAGCTTTCCGACTGAGAAGGTAAGGTGTACGTCTTTCCAATCTTTTTGGTCCAAGGGCAAGGTCAGAGATAACGGCTTGCATTCCTCCAAGGAGGGGCATGGTTTCCCTGCCTCCACCGCCTTTAAGGCTGCCTTATATCCCTTTTCCAAGAAGGGAAAGGCTCTGGTAGGAGAGGCCACAAAGGAGGTAAGCTTCTTACTCAAGGCGGGCACCTTTGAGTTAGTGAAGCCCCTCTCTTTCATCGAGCACGCTAGTAACGTCTGAGCTTTACTATGGTCAAAAACTATGACCTCCTTCGGCTCCGTCTCCTTCTTTGAGGCTGGCTCCTTCCTAAGACGGACATAGCAGTCCGGATAAGAATCTTTGTTGGGCCAAAATTCCACATCTTCCAGAGGAATTGCTCCCAACTTTTCTGAGATCATGATCTTCCCGGTTGTCATTGGCATGTGTTCGGCATACCTCCAAGGATTGGTATCCGAGCACAAAGGAAGATCCTTCACGCTGAGCTGCTTCTGGGGCCCACGTGGTGCTGCAAGTCTACGTATCTCCAGTTTTATTGCAGCTTCCTTCTCATCATTCTTCCTTTGAATTTGTTGGATCATCTCAACAATGGAAGAAAGAGTCCTTCCCAGTTCATCTGGGATAGCAGACGATGTAGACGGAATAGGTTCTGGGTCCGGAACCGATGTAACTGACACTTCGTCGATTTCTTCCTCTTCTACTTGAGGAGCCTGGAACAGCTCCTCCTCCTGACCTTCCCCTTGAAGGTCCTTCTCAGTATAATCCGACACCTCCAACATCCTATCGTCCAATTGGATGTCTTGAAGGGCGGCTGAGACTTCAGAATCTACCGGATTCTGGGCAGTTGGTATCTCCACCTAAGGCTGGGAGATGATTCCATCAGCCGATGCTTTAGGGAAAAGGTAGGCCCTCATCTTCTCATTTGGAAGGTAGGGACCTGAGGTGTTTTTCTGAAGACCCCTCACCCAGGATCATAACGTTTCCCTGGCAGCATCCCTTGACTACGTTGACTTGGGGTCATCAAAAGCCTAGGTAATCAGGTTAAAACAAACTGTACAAACCTGAGGGTCCCACTAGCGGAGATCACCTCTGGAGGCTGCGCATGCTGCGTGCCTCCTGCAATATTGATGTCCAAAGAAGTTCTTACTGCGGACATTACAGAACACACTCCCGCACTTCGGATGGTCCTCCTGTAAAGAGAAGAAAAATCCATGAGTATCAAGTGAAGGCTTTCACTTATATTGGGACATTTAGCTTATATAGAAAAGCTATAAAAGAAAGAAGGAAAGACACATACTTGTATTTCCTGTCCAGCTAATTGCTGAAACCTCCCGAGATATTAAAACTAAGGTTAATTCTATTCTAGAATACCTTAGGTAATTTCCTAAACGGAAATTTAAAGTGTTGTTCACACCATGAGATAAAGTTTTAATATACATGAACATGCAAACACATATTATAATACTTGTTGGAAACATTCATATATAAAGTTATTTCTTCCATAGCTATACATACATATATACATATATACATGCATATAATTTCGAAAGAGATGGTCACACAGCATAAGCATAGGTATAATTGTTGATTCATATGAGCATAATTAGAACAACAGTATTTGTTTGATCACCAAATCATTCCTTGAAAATCCCCCCCCCCCCCAGTTGCGATTATTATAAAAAAGGCCCATATATCGACATATGAGTAACAGGAAAAAGCAAATGCAAAAAACAAATAAGGATGTTTTGTTTTCGAGTTGAAAATTGAGAGCAATACGAAAGTAGTCGTTCTGGAGAATAAGATATCGACGGATGAAGGTTTTAAATCATGTCATTGGAATAAGGGTGTATGAACGGAGAGAGAGAGAGAGAGAGAGAGAGAGAGAGAGAGAGAGAGAGAGAGAGAGTCCGAATTAGGGTCATTAGATAGAGGAACATCATCTAATTCTAAGTGGTCATTTTGTATAGTTAGATCAAACGTCTCTTACAAAAGTACTTAATTATCTTGATTATCGTTTTTCTGTTCTTCCCTTGTTTATTAAATCATGCTCTTACTATTGTTATTGTTATTGTTGTTGTTGTTGTTGATGATATTATTATCAACTTTTGCGAAGAAAATCTTTCATCACTCTCTCATATTTACCACAAAAAAACTATGACTAAACAATTCCCGTTCCTATGGAATGTCAGAATATTCCGTCAACATCATAATTGCTCGTAACTGGATCCCAACATCCAAAGTTCGGAGAATAAAACCTGTGTGAAATTTGAAATAAAAAAAGACTAATTTTTTCCCTCAATAACTTTTGAACAGACAAGAAAATTTTTTGTTGTCATCTCATTACTAAATGATCAGGAGTTTTAAAGTTATGTTTTATGGGTGATGTTATTTTCATTTAAATCGTAAGAGATTATAATTTTTTTTTTCTTTTGTAGTAAATGATTTCGCTAGTAATTAAATTTATGATGTCATTTTTATGTTATGCGGGACTGGATTTTGTATAATTAGATTCCATGATATAAAACCCTGTAATGAATTTATGTTTTTCTTTAAGAAGCAATAGTCTGGTTTTTCAAAACAAAATTAAAGAAGCCATATACCCAAGTACTTCTTCTTCTTCTTCTTCTTCTTCTTCTTCTTCTTCTTCTTCTTCTTCTTCTTCTTCTTCTTTTTCTTCTTCCTCTTCGAGTGTCTAATTTCTGAAGACACTGAAGCTTTCCTTTAATTGAGGAAAGATTAATTGAGGAAAGATTGACTGAGGAATGGTCACAAGAATTCTAGGTGTGATTGAAGACCAGAAATCATCGTAAGTCTATCCAGGATATTTCCAGGAAGATTGGAAATCCAGGAGAGCTTTGGGAAGCATTCCAGATTTCATGAATCATAATGGCGGTTGCATAGATTGGTTACATAAGGACCTGGAACCGAGTATTCCAGATTGGCTACATTAATTGGCTCTATTAGTCCACATGAATATATTATGTGCAATAGTAATAGAGATGATATAATTGGACACACTGATATTGTTTTCCTTTTTATTTAATATTGTTATTTTATGTTTTCATATCAAGTTATATATATGGGTAATTTATGTAGTAGGTCTTGCCAGCTGGTGTGCCAACCACATTTTTCTTAACATTTGGAGAAAATTGGGTTCAAATATTATATGCCAGCAGGATGGAATATGAAATCTGCAGGAATTAAAACGACTTATGATATTGAGGAAGTATTTAGAAACATTATTATTATCAGCTTATCAGATATTATCTTATCATCGCCATACTGAATCTTCTGTTGCTAAAAAAGAATGTAG
>NC_090749.1:16905844-17022245 GCF_036898095.1 Palaemon carinicauda
TTTGAAGAATGCTAAACGTTATTAAGATTACACTGCTTCCTTATGATGGCAGAAATAAAAGAGGATAACATATCATAAGAAAAGAGCAAGAGACTTTTATATCAGAAGTGTTGTAGTGAAACATGAACGAAACAGAGTAGGAGTCATCGTCCTCAAAAGCACATCAGACAACACAACTAAAATAGTCTTTTGTGAGAAGGTTTTTGCTCTGAAAGATGCAGTTGGCGTTGAAGGATCTTGAGAATGATTGGCGTCAATATTGAGATGAAAGCAGAAGGGAAAGCGAGGGAAAGTCTCCCTCTGGGTCCTGACAAAATTTGCTTTCACTTCTCTGCTTTCTTTGCTCGATGGATTTTCTATTTTTGGCTATGAAACCCAAGAGAGCCTTTTCTGGAAGGAAGCTAGACATCCACTAAATCTAGAGTTTCCTTTGAAGTCTTCCGCAAGACTTATTGGAAAGACTTTTAATAGTCGTGAACGCATTTTCATTAGAGTTGATGTAATACTTGTTGAGGCCTCAACGTACTGCTGATATTTTCTTTGAGTAAATATTTGTGTAAAACAACTGACATTGTGGAAGTTTTCTTAGCCTGAGTTCCATCTGTAATAAATCAGGTCTTTTAAATTAGCCTCATTTGATAAAATCTTTTGCTTGTAATAATTAACACTATAAAATTCTATCTCTTGCAAGTTTACTTACTTTATTTTATCATTGTTATTATCCATATTATCATTACTAGTAGGGTAGTATTATAGAAGTTTTTCTAGAATTACAACAGACGCTAATAGTAATAGGAAAATCATGACATTTAGCAAACTACAAACTAAATAAAAAAAACTCTCAATAGTGTGACTGAAAACGGAAATTATTTGTGACTGATTAAATGGAAAAGTGACTACAAGTTATTCTTTTTAATCTATTTTCCCAATCGAGAAATCTATTTGAAAATAAGTTTCTGAAACGCTTTCACTCATAAGATATTGAATATAATCTTACAATCATTCATTGAGTTATTCCTTTGACTTTTCTGGTTACTTCATTACTCATTATCACCTCATGTCGTCTGCAAAGGTCATCTGAGTACTGACTGACTTTGTCCCAACGTCGCTTAATTTCCAGCATTGAGAGGTATTCTTTAGTTTCCTTAAGAAGGAATTATGTGGTGGGACTATTTTTAGTTATAATTTTCAGTCATTTAATGTATATATTAACGTCTTTGATATTAGACGATATTCTTCATTGGTTGAAGTTTTACAATTAAGGAGGATAAATCATATCCCAGATTTGATGGGCTGAAGTTTATCGTTTATTCAATTGAAGGGAAAAAATTTGCTTAACTTCTTTGCCTTCCAACCTTTTCGTTCAGTTTACTATGAGATTAAACGGTTTTGCGTTTCCTCAACCTCTATATTAATATCCAATCGGAACAAAGTAAGCAAATAGCAACAGGAGCAAAACAATGACAGTGACAACAGTATTTGAAATAACACTTCTGGATGATGAAATAAAGAAGCAAAAAACCGGATGTGTCACCGATCTCATCAAACGAAAAATAAACCAAAATTCTGACGTCTTTCTTAACACTGGGTCATTTTCTTCTTGGAAGCAGAAAGAAGATAAGATGTCCTTTAATGTAACCTTTCATCCAATGAGGCTCTTTTCTGTTGTTCTTTCACGATCTTAAGTCGAAAGTCATAAATGTAGAAAATATTAGTTGTCCAGATGGAAGGGAGATGGAGATTAAGTGAGATTCTTGATGGGATTTAGCCAGAAAACGACAGTTAAATATCAAATTATTCTTTACGAGTGAAAAGATCTCTCTCTCTCTCTCTCTATCTCTCTCTCTCTCTCTCTCTCTCTCTCTCTCTCTCTCTCTCTCTCTCTCTGCGTACTGTACCGTGAGTAAAATATGTTTCTACAAGACATTATATGCCAAGGAAAAGAGTGACTGGAGTCAGAGAGATCTTTCAAAATGGTTTATATAATTATATGTGTTATGGGAATAGAGGCATTGTCCAGTTACTCTAGAGAGAATCCCTATCACAGCAACAGGCCCAATTCAGATGATCTTCCTATTCTATAGGTAGTCAGTTGGGAAGGGCACCATCCACCCGTCGAGATACTACCGCTAGATAGTTATTGGGTCCTTTGACTGGCCAGACAGTAGCCTTATACATTGGGTCCCTCTATCTGGTTACAACTAATTTTTTCCCCTTTGCTTTCACATACGCCCATTCTTTTCTGTCCTCATTCACCTGACAACACTGAGATTACCAAAAATTTCTTCTTCTCTGAAATGGTTAACTACTGCAATGCAATTGTTCAGTGGCTATTTTCCTCTTGGTTAGAGTAGAAGAGACTCTTTAGCTATGGTAAGCAGCTCTTCTAGGAGGACATTCCAAAATCAAACCCTTGTTCTCTATTCCGGGGTAGTGCCATAGCCCCTGTACCATGGCTTCCACTGTCTTGGATTAGACCTCTCTTGCTTTAGACTACACTCGGGCACGCTGATCTATCTTATTTCTCTTCCTCTTGTTTTTTTTTTTTTTAATTTTTTTAACTTTTTATAGTTAATATATGAAAGATCTAATTTAATGCTGTTACTGTTCTTAGAATATTTTATTTCCATTGTATATTACTTCTCTTGCTTTTTAATCATATCCTACTTTTCTTTCCTCACGGGGCTATTTTTCCCTATTGGAGTCCTTGGGATTATAGCATCTTGCTTTTCCAACTAGGACTATAGATTAGCTTTCAATAATAATAATAATAATAATAATAATAATAATAATAATAATAATAATAATAAGGGTTGAATGTTACTTGACTGAGTGGTGCAGCACTTGGCTTAGGTACTGTAGGTCTATGATATTCCGATATCACTCTCCACCCATTTTACAAAATTGTATACAATATACACATGTACCATTATCCTTTGTGGTGATAATAAAGGTGTAAGTGACGCAGTCTCACCTTTATGAAGCTTTCATGTTATGATATTAAAATCTTTTCTTATCTACAGTTTTGCAATATTGTAAAATTGATTCCACTGAAAGAAAAGAAAGTATTGTACAGTTGGGGATGGTGGAGAAGGATTGGACTGGGTTGCTAACAAGAAATTAGCTGGCCTAGAGTATGCTGATGACGCTGTCCTTATTAGCAGAACACCACAGGATTTGTAAATCTTCCTTACCAGAATGCATGAAATATCACATATGGCTGGGTTTAACATAAGTAAAAGAAAGATAGATGATAATAACGTAATATGCAATGGAAGATGAGATATTGCTGGAAGGAGAAAGGATTAATGAGGTGGAATCATTTCAACATTTAGGAGCTATGATCTCTAATAAAGGATCTTTTGAAATTGAAATTAATGAAAGATTGAAAAAAGCAAATCAGACAACTACTAGGTTAAGTAAAATTTGGAAATCGAATCACCTGAAATTACAAATAAAAATCAGGTTATATATCAGTTCAATGAGTATGGTGTTATATGTATGGCAATGAAACAATATCCAACAGATTTTGTAGATTTGGAACAAAACCCTCCAAATAAGATTGGAGATTAAATGGCAGGACAGGATTAGAAATAAAACTATAATAGAGATTACTGAAATGTCATATGTGGAGGAAATCCTGGTGAAGGGTAGTTGGAGATGGTTTGGGCATGCTCTTCTCACTCCCCAGGAGATATTAGGTCACCAAACTTTCAACTGGGTTCCACAAGGCACTAGGAGAGTTAGAAGCGTGAAGTAGGAGTTGATAAATAGAAAGGTATTGATTTAAAAGCTCAAGATAAAGATGACTGGGGAAATCTAACCGAGGCCCTTTGCGTCCAAAGCGTAGATGATAATAACGTCCGAAGACGTTATTTTCACCGTAGAATTTAGAGCTAAATTCAAACTAACGAAAAATCTTAATTTTTCAAAATTTTGAAAAATATATATATTTTTATCCATATTTCTTGATAAAAATTAGATTTCGATGAAATCTAAGTCTATGCTATTGAAAATAGTACTAAGCTTTATTCATAATTTCTTTTTCCTTTTTAACCACGTGTTCTTGCTAAAAAACAGCTGATTTAGATTTTACCAACGAACATTTGCAATGTACCTATTTTAATATATCGTGTTTTAAAGGTGAACTGAGAATTATTTGTATAAAGTTTATACTAGTAGTGATTTTAAAGACTCATTAACTACATATTCTATAAAAAACAACATTTATTGAGCATAATTTAAGGGCTTATACAATAGGTATATTACAAGCAAGTTAACATGTGCAATTTTAGCAGTTTTAACTGTTATGAGGTGTCCATAGCATAGCGGAGTCCATGATTTTGGTTTTAGACACCAATCGTGATATATATATATATATATATATATATATATATATATATATATATATATATATATATATATATATATATATATATATACATATGAATATATATATATATATATATATATATATATATATATATATATATATAGATATAGATATAGATATATATATATATATATATATATATATATATATATATATATATATATATATATATATATATATATATATATATATATATATATATATATATATATATATATACATAGTTAATTATAATAAATATATAGGAAATATGGAAAAATTTAATATTGCTAGTGTTTGATAGTTATATTCAGCATTTAGACATGGTTTTTAATTTGATATTTTGACTTTAGGCTTGTTGACTCATAGATTCTTATTGCTCTTTCTGTCATGTCGTCTGCTTCTTGGGAAATTGTCCTCAAATTCGGAAAATCTGGTAAATTTAGGGGAGTTTGGTTTAATTAGTATGCTGCATTAATCCAAATCTTAGTGTTTTTGGTTACAGGAAAAACACTATGAAATCAATTACAGTGTAACTATTCGCTACAATAGTCTATATTAAACATGTTTTACATTAAGGGGAAGACTGCTAGGGAAAAAATTGCTTCTTATTTCTAAGAAAACTTGATGGTTAATAAATTGAGAGATCAAAGTAGTGAGCAGAGTTATAAGAGTGCAAAAGCCTAATAGTGTCACTAGATGGCTGATAGTATTTTTCAGGCAGCCCAAGGGAAAAAAACTTGGATATCTGGTTTCAAAGTTTGGATATATATATATATATATATATATATATATATATATATATATATATATATATATATATATGTGTGTGTGTATATATATATATATATACATATATATATATATATATATATATATATATATATATATATATAGATATATATATATATATATATATATATATATATATATATATATATATATATATATATATATATATATATATAATGTATATATATACACACATATATATGTATATATATATATATATTTATATATATATATATATATATATATATATATATATATTTATTTATTTATATATATATATATATATATATATATATATATATATATATATATATATGAGAGAGAGAGAGAGAGAGAGAGAGAGAGAGAGAGAGAGAGAGAGAGAGAGAGAGGGGTTGGGGGGAACTCGGGAAGGAAGAATTGAATAATGAGTAGATTATGAAATAGTATTTTAAATCATAATTTATCTTACCTTGCATATCGTTATGTATTTTAGAATGATATGATATTTATTGTCATCTCCAAGATGGCAATTTTAGGAGTATTAGAGTAGTCAGACATAAATCAGAGTTCTTTTTATTGGTTATCATCAAGGAGTATCAGACACATATTAGAGATGAGATTGTTCATCTTCGTGTGCATCAAACTTATATCAGAAATAATTCTATCATTCATCTCCATGTGCATTACAAACTTATATCAGAATTAATTTTATTTTTCCGCTTCATATGCATCAAATTTATAAAAAAAATATTATTTTTGATCTTCAGGAGCATCAAACTTAAATCTGAAATAATAATATTGTTCGTCTCCATGTGCATCAGATTTATATCATATAGACCATTTTATTGGTCAACTTTATGTGTACCAGATTTATATATATCCGAGTTCAGGTTATTTATCATAGATGGGTCATTTCCATATCGTAGCAGTGCTTGTCTGTCATCAAACATCTGATGTGAAGTAGTCCTGATATTGTATTAGTAGACAGGCGATTCCTGGTATTTGTCTTCATTCTCTTGTTAGACGAAAAAAAAAAAAAAACCTCACTGCTGCAGCACTAAAATAGGACAAACAACAGCAGTGGAAGCATGAATTCAGCTAGATCAGGAAAGAGAGGGGGTTCCATCCCCCATCTTAAATGTCTTCAGCTTCATCAAAAATTTGTTAGCGGTCATATTTCAATCATGCGTCAAAATGCGCTTGTTGACAGACTAAGTCCAAGATGGCGCTCTGAGAGAGAGAGAGAGAGAGAGAGAGAGAGAGAGAGAGAGAGAGAGAGAGAGAGAGAGAGAGAGAGGAGGGTAAATATTTAGATATGCACATACACAGATTCAACTCTTCCCACCCCATCCCCTTCTTAACTGTAACCCCTCTCACCAGGGTATGACTACTCTCTTTCTACCTGCTCTGTGTATGTGTGCATGAAACTGTGTAAACACACCTGCTTACCTATTATCTCAGAATTCTCAATGTAACTGGTGTCATCACAAAATAGTAAAATTAGTTACTTTTTCGACATTTGTGTTAATGCTTCTGTCATCCACTTTAGTTATTCCTTTTTATGAATTTTATCACATCTCCATGAGTTTTACTTTATATCTGTTCTCTTATAAATTTCAAATAAAATCAGAACACAAAATTGATAAATTATTTCTTTTTTAAAGTTAAACTTAAACTCGCTACTATATTGATGTAAATCTACTATGAAAGAACGCAACTTCCCTCCTTGAAAGCCTTGGCAACTCTGACTGAGACTCTGTGAGTCTGTGACTGTGCCTGGGAGTTTCTTATTACCAAAGCATTTATTACCTGAGGAAATGTGAGCAATTCAACTGATTACAAAAGGACTTGGAGCCACTTTAAATGTAAACAAACCAATGACACTTACTAAATTAAGTTTGATAGAAAATACATAGGCTATATTTTGAAGTTACTTCTGAGTTTTTTAATCGCTATTATGACTCATTCTATTATAAATGTTTATTTACA
The DNA here is from genome assembly GCF_036898095.1 of Palaemon carinicauda. Lineage (NCBI taxonomy): Eukaryota > Metazoa > Arthropoda > Malacostraca > Decapoda > Palaemonidae > Palaemon > Palaemon carinicauda. Next base: position 16,912,980 of record NC_090749.1, read on the forward strand.
CAAATTTGTCCAGAATTAAACCATGGGTTTAGTCAGGAGTTTAGGGAACCCATAGAACTCTGGCATAACAAGATCATGGTCAGCCTTCTCCTTTGTATATTTCCCGTCCTGAATAATTGGAGATTCTAGAAGGTTCCAGCAGATCCTTTTTCCCATTTAATACTGTAGTTGACTTACCAACTGGTCCAGGCTATCAGCAATCTTGACTAACTAATCTAGGTCTTCATACTCTCTATAAATTTAGGGTCATTATTAAATTTATAAAAGTTTCTTTTACCACTACAGAAAGTTACTGTGGATACAAAATATATTTCATCAGAATTTTTTTTACCCTTAATTGCTGTGTCCTGTCATTGGCCTTACAATCAGTTGGGCTGTATCACCAGGAAGGACCTAACCTGGGCCTTACAATTGCATAGGCTTTATCGTTAGGAAAAGCTTTAAGTCAACTGTTTTTTGTGTTATCGAGGGAGCAATTTAAATCGTGATGGGAAAGTCCTTATGTCATCTAGAATAATTGAACCCTACATTTTAGGGAAGAATTGATTATAACTGAATCAAAGCTATGCCCTTTCATAATAGTGTAGCACTGCCTTGCACCATTGACACTAATAAACTCTTTTGTAGGAAGTCTTTAGCGTATAGTGTCACACACTTTTTGCATTTGGCTTTTTGTTTCAACTTCCTTATTTACATCTTTCTGTTCACCTTCCAATAATATTCACTTAACAATACTACTCTAAGACTTCACCCTCTTGCACCATAAAAGACCAAATTTCATAAAGCTCAATGGGTCATGCTTGGATTTCGAGATGCCAAATACTCATGCAAAATTAACAATGGTTGCCTTAACTACTTGTTCTATATTTTTCATTACTTACATGCAAAGGAGTAATAGATGCTTACTTAAGTTGTAAAAGTTTTAAAGGTTTCTCATGAATGGCAGAGGCAAGGGACAGTGACATTCCCCTATCAAGCCGGACAGTGTCCTAGAGAATGACCATATATACATAAGATCAACACCAAAGTCCCCTCTCAACCCAAGCTAGGACTACGTAGGGACAGGCAATGGCTGCTGATGAATCAGCAGATAGACTTATAGGCTCCCCCAAATCCTCCATCCTTAGCTCATAAGGATGGTGAGGTTGCAGCGACCAATGGAACTAATCGAGTTCGAGTCTGACAATCACCTGGCAAGGGCATTACCAATAGGCCACCACAAAGCCCCTTGAGAAACTGAGGAGAAAAACATTATAATTAGCTGGACTAGATGCAAATTCCCGTGGTAAGTGACAAGAGAAAACATATTTCTCATCAATCAAGTAGAGAACATCAATATTAAATGTATATGATTATATGGCCTTTTGCTTGCCACAAGAATCTTTAACTCATTAAAGTTTACATGGTAATTTATTGTTTTTCTTAAGCTTAATAACATAGGTAGGCTATTCTAGAAGTTGCAAAATAGTCTTTCACTCATTTCAGGAAGCAACAGAAAACCTTCATGAACATTGATCCCGATACTCTATGCTGAGGTTTTCAAAAGCCATCTTGACCTACTGTACATAATATGATGTCAGTACCGTAGTGACACAGTGTAAGTACCTTTTATTTAGTCTCTTAATGTTGTTGATATACAATTTTGAACTGCCTTTTTTATCATTGTAATATTGGAATGAATTGACATGAATTGCAAAATATTGCACCTTCCTGATCTGGAATGGAAGTCAATCATTTTGATGCCTGGGAAGTATGTATTACAAGAATGGCCAAACCATAACTTCAAGTAAAATTATATAGTTGTTAATAAATGTGAAAGGTACTGACACATCCTTAAGAAGATAGAAATATAAAAAAAGGAAAAATTTTTATTTTCTCTAACTATAAAAACAAGCTCTTTATATAGGAGTATTATTTCTGCGATAGCTGAAACCTGCCGTTGAAGCTTTTGCGAGGTGTAGCCTACCTATCCTTCGCTAGTTAGCGGAAGGGGGTAGAGGGGTAGATCAATCACAACCCCCCACCCTTCACAAGCACTAGTAAACAAACATCACTTTGTAATTGTGGTAGAACTTTTGGGGGAAGGTGACAGCAGCACCAGTATGTGTAAAGAGCTTCAGGTTTCCATAATTAGGAAAAATACAAATTACAGGTATTCAAAATTTGTCCTTTGTTCCGGCACTATAAGCAAACCTTATTCTATTTACATAAAAAACTCACCCCTTGATGGGTGGAAGTGCCTAAAACCAACTATCTGGAGACTGTCCTGGAGTGCCACTCTGTGCCATACACGAGCCATTTAGAGGGCACCCTGGCACCTCGTAATCCTAAAGGGCAATCTGTGCTAGTATAGAATTTAGCAATGTGACTTGACCAGGTATTCATAAAATTGGAGCTAAGTCCCTCACTTAACCTAAACATTGCCTGACTCCACTTCCCTTGGAAAATGGGAACATAAATATATACACATGCACCAGTTTTACAAAGAGTATGGTATCCACCTGTAGTCTGAGGAGGTCAGCTTGCAGAGTTTCTCGGATGCTGAGCCCAAGAGAGGGGAGAATGAAATAGGAAGGGGCCAGTCACTCACACATTCATTCTAGACTTACTCGCAGGTAACATCTGCCCTCAACCAACTGCTACTTATCTTACAAGGGAGCCGAGGTGTTAATTGACTAGGTTTTGCACGGCCACCACAGGACCTAAGGTATAATGATACAGGCCGGAGATTCTCAAACCAGAAGGGCCCGAATCTACGATCTGCTACCACCGGATTTTGAGTCTTAGCTACGAGCTTGGGGACGAAACCGAGAGTCACTTGCCCCATCCCCATTTCAGAGAACAGAAAATGAAGCTTATTGAACCTCTTTGCAGAGGCTAAAGCTAGAGGGAAGACCGTCTTCAGGGTCAAGTTTTGATCTGAGGCTTGACGAAGAAGTTCATAAGGGGCTCCTCTCAGAAAACGTAGAACCTTGACTACGTTCCATGGAGGAAGGCTGACTGACTGAGGGCAAATGCACTTAAAATTCCGTATGAGAAGAGACAACTCCAAAGAAGGGGACCTCTACTCTCTACGTTCCTCCAGCCTAACCAGGGACTCTGCCGAGTTCAGCTGGTACTGCTAGGGTGCCACAGCCCAACCTCCCACATTATCCACCACAGATGAAGCTTCATAATGCAGAATCCCCTACTGCTGCTACCTCCGCGGTCATCTAAGGCACTGGAGGAAGCAGCAGGGCCAACCGGAACTGCGTCACAATCGCTCGCCATTCATTCCTATTTCTAGCATGCTCTCTTGCCTCTCTCACATCTATCCTCTTTTCACCCAGAGCTTTCTTCACACCATCCATCCACCCAAACCTTGGCCTTCCTCTTGTACTTCTCCCATCAATTCTTGCATTCATCACCTTCTTTAGCAGACAGCCATTTTCCATTCTCTCAACACGGTCAAACCACCTCAACACATTCATATCCGCTCTAGCCGCTAACTCATTTCTTACACCCGTTCTCTCCCTCACCACTTCGTTCCTAACCCTATCTACTCGAGATACACCAGCCATCCAGCCTAACCAGGGACTCAGCCGAGTTCAGCTGGTACTGCTAGGGTGCCACAGCCCAACCTCCCACATTATCCACCACAGATGAAGCTTCATAATGCAGAATCCCCTACTGCTGCTACCTCCGCGGTCATCTAAGGCACTGGAGGAAGCAGCAGGGCCAACCGGAACTGCGTCACAATCGCTCGCCATTCATTCCTATTTCTAGCACGCTCTCTTGCCTCTCTCACATCTATCCTCTTTTCACCCAGAGCTTTCTTCACACGATCCATCCACCCAAACCTTGGCCTTCCTCTTGTACTTCTCCCATCAATTCTTGCATTCATCACCTTCTTTAGCAGACAGCCATTTTCCATTCTCTCAACACGGCCAAACCACCTCAACACATTCATATCCGCTCTAGCCGCTAACTCATTTCTTACACCCGTTCTCTCCCTCACCACTTCGTTCCTAACCCTATCTACTCGAGATACACCAGCCATACTCCTTAGACACTTCATTTCAAACACATTCAATTTCTGTCTCTCCATCACTTTCATTCCCCACAACTCCGATCCATACATCACAGTTGGTACAATCACTTTCTAATATAGAACTCTCTTTACATTCATGCCCAACCCTCTATTTTTTACTACTCCCTTAACTGCCCCCAACACTTTGCAACCTTCATTCACTCTCTGACGTACATCTGCTTTCACTCCACCATTTACTGCAACAACAGACCCCAAGTACTTAAAATGATCCACCTCCTCAAGTAACTCTCCATTCAACATGACATTCAACCTTGCACCACCTTCCCTTCTCGTACATCTCATAACCTTACTCTTACCCACATTAACTCTCAACTTCCTTCTCTCACACACCCTTCCAATTCTGTCACTAGTCGGTCAAGCTTCTCTTCTGTGTCTGCTACCAGTACAGTATCATCCGCAAACAACAACTGATTTACCTCCCATTCATTTGCTGCCGACATCAAATAAAGTTTCCCTCCCCCCTGAGGTATAGTAAGAACTGTACTATCATTGGAATAGTGGCACTGAGAGGAGTGATACTCCGTCGATGACACCAACTAAAATAGGCAGACCTCTTTGCCTGATATACAGAACTGGGGCAGATGTCGCCCGGAGGTACACTGCCCTTCTCTTTGCAACTGGCTTCGAAAAGCCATTCTTCACGAGCTGTTGCTAGATAACTGCCAGGGCAGAGAGCAAAGCAATGGGATGGCGTGATGGAATCTCTCTACATGTGGTTTTTGAGTAGATCGGGAAGAGTGTTGAGCTCTCTTGGTGACTCTCTGAGCAGATGTAGAAGGTTGGGAAACTATTCTACATGATGCCACAGCAAAGCTGTTGATATTATCGACAGATTTTGATATGTCCTGACTTTGTTTAAGAGCCTCCTTACTAGGCAGAAGTGGGGAAAGAACGCATAGACGTCAATTTTGTCCCATGTATGTTGGAAGGCGTCTTGTTAGAACGCCTGGGGATCTGGTTAAGGGATGTAAACAGGTTGATTGTCCTTGAGCCTTCCAGAGTCAAGCTCTGTTGGCTATCTATTATCTCCGGGACCATTCGGTGCCAGCTATCTGAGTCCCCCTGCTTGAATTGTTCGACAGCCCATTTTTTTTTTATTCGGGATGATACTGACTGAAAGGCCACCAAATTGTTGTCCTCCCCTCTGAGGATTTCACAGCTAATTTTCTGAGGTACCATGAAAAGTTTGGGGGTGAGAAAGGCTGACCTTATTCCAGGAGGTTCTTGTGGCACTGTCGCTCCGATCTGTACCAAAAGTCCGGAAGCTGTGAGGCTTCGACAGGCGAGTGCCATTCAACCACATTCTTTCGATGCGTCAATGAAAATAAACAAAACAAGGGGAGGAGAGAGAAGGTCTACTCCTGTGAGCACGTTGGTGTCTGACTCCCACCACCCAGGTGTTTGCTGGGTCGAGGTGCTAAGGCCAAAAGGTGGAACTGTCGGATGATGATCGGTCGATCCTAGGGCAGCCTGTTTTACCGCTTGGACAAGGTCCAGGAATTAGTGGCGCCTTTCGAGAACGAGACTGTTCCTGATTGAACCCAACGGTCCTGTTTTTTTGGCTTAGGTGGAGTGCCAAGGAAAGGGAGGGCACACGATGATGTCGCCTCATGCCCTTCCTTGTGCTTGACTTCTATAAGGAAATGGGAGACGTCCACTTGTCTGTCTGAGTGATTGGTATGTGAAGGAAAAGCTACATTCATGTTGTTCCTCTCACAAAGTAGACCGACTGCGAATAGAGTGCAGGCAAGACGAGGTGTGCTAGAGGTAAAATGTAATCTACCTGTGTGCATCCTTCTACCTGTGCGCTGAGTGCACCAGCAAAGTAGAAGTCACATTTGCTCTGGACAAAGTCTCTGTTCTAGATGATGCTTCCTACATGCGCGAGTCTCGATGGGAAGACTCACCCAAGAGAGCACCAAACGTAGCAGAGGTGGGTCATGCATCTGCATCAGGCTGTCGAGCTTACCCACTCACGTCACTAGGTGGTAGGGTGACCCATGCTGCCCAAGATTCATCAGCAATATATCAGTTGGCATGCTCCCTGGATGTAGGGTCAGGGGAGGGTGAGAGACCATGAATGGAGCTATGTATCCCAGTTTGAGTACAGATCTCGACCAAGGTTCGGGCCCATGAAGAATCCATTTCTATCATTAAAGTAGCGGGCAACCTATGTCGGACATGGACCTTTGTTAGAGGCAGTAGTTCACCTACCACCTAGCTGGTGCTCGGTGAATGGATGCACAACTCTACACAACCTCCCTCGCAAGAATCGGGCTTGTGCTCATGCATAAGTGAAATGGACCAGAGCACTCTCGTATGACCTGCCTACTCCAGCGGCCAGGTTGGTAGCCTTATGCGCTCCTATAGGAGGAGGCATTTGCTCGTAAAAGGCTATTAATGCTGAAGGAGAAAGGTTGTACCGGCAACTTATCCGCGAGGAAAATTTTTCCCTTCCGACTTGGAAAATAGGATAGACTCTGATCTACCTGGTTAGCCAACTACCCAATAGGATAGCCAACACTTCTTAGGGATTGTTACTTTTGTTTCCCCCTGAAGGGTTGGCAAGTTCCACTGAGAGGAACAGAACCTTGACTCTCAAGTGAAAGGCCAATTCTCATTGGTTCCTTCTGAGGGGCCTAGAAATTGCCTAGCCAGTAAATATCTCAAGATGATTGATGTTGAGATGAGCATCTAGTTGCAAGTACTGTAATCAGTTGCAAACAACCATTTGCCAGCAATTACTCTGTAGGGGAGACTAAATCCTGTCCCCCAACTGCCTTCAATCCATTGGGAAATGGCCGTGTAATTATGCTTATAAATCGATAATACCAGAGTAACCAGTACTCCCTTGAAGAAGAGACCGATCGCCCACTACTACTTTCGAAAGGCAACATTGAGACAAATCTTCAATCCATTGTTGGACAGTTAATTCATGTATAAGTCCATCTACAAACCAGTAAAACGGACCGACAAGGTAGGATGAAAATATGAGCACCTCTCGATTGATTCGTTGCATCCAGAACTTGATTGGAGAACATTGATCAACGCTCACAATCAATACCTACTTCTTCCTATGACCTAGATCCCTTAGAAATGACGAATACGTTCGTATTTCGTTGCCTATGATTGGTAAGACTAGCAGAAGTTTTGAATGTGTCCTCCCAAGGGACAGATTTGTTTACGCAAAGTTTCGGAGTCTAAATATTTTAAATACAAAGATGGCCGATCCCAAGGTTAATTAGGAACTGACTGGAACGAAGGAAGAGTCTACTCGAGGGTAAACTGTTTATATCTGGCTACAGGAAGGTAGGGGGTTAATGCATAACCTGATTTCCTGTAAGGAAGATAACCATCAAAACTAATGATTTATTTAAACGAAGTTCTAATTGTACGAATGATACCTAGTCCTTGTCAGCAGAAAAGATCGCTTACCTGCATGCGGTTGTGCAAACATAACTTCTTTGCCTTTGGGGGAGTGTTGGAAAACAAGCCTGAGCCCACTTGCGTGAATAGTGTATGTGCGACGAATCAAAATATTATTATCCAAAGAAATTGATTGTCAACTTGCTGTAGCCTTGTCAACCTGTTCATGAGCATGTGTACGTTCAAGAAAAGTACATGCAGCTACCGGAGCAATCAAACTTATGTCGGTATTACATGTTTGTCTGCCTGCCATGTGGGCAGGAAAAGCATTCCCATAATTTATTACTTGCTTGCTCTTGTTTGTAAAGGTAAGCAAAAGGTGACACTATTCACTTGGGGATAGAGGCTTTCAGAAAATAAGCTTACAAATTTATTTCTCACCACCCCGTTGTATGAGTACTCCGAAGAGCACTCCATTCTGTAGGGAATACAAGCAAGAGCAAGTAACCTTGAAGGATTACGTTTCACGGAACTCAAAACTGATGGAATGCAGCAGCTGCAAGCGATCGGCAGTAATCTGTATATGCATCAATAACCCTGAGGTTTTGTCTTGGCGAGCGAGCAGGCGCAACAGAAAGTGTTGTGTACACCTGCTCAGGGAAGGGAGTTTCTCACGAAGCGCAGTCTCGCATGTTGCCCCAGATCGCAAAGAACACAAACACTAGGCCGGTTTGTCCAGGATTGCCAACGAACGCCAGCAAGTATCAGCGAGGGGTGGCGATTATCAGCGGGCACTGACGAGAGTTAGCGAGCGCTGACGGGTATCAGAAAGTGCTGGTGAGCATTAGTGAACACTAGCGAGTGTTAGTGAATACTACTGGGTATTAGGGAATGCTGGCGAGAGTTAGGGAACGTTGGTGAACGCTGCCGGGTGCTAGCGAACACTGCCTGACTCTAGCGAATGCTGCCGGACTCTAGCAAACGCTAGAGAGGAAAGAGTTGAATCTTACCTGTAAGGATGGATAGAGGTAATTTGGTAGCGCGCATTTGAGGCAACAGTAAGCTAAAGCTCTGTGCCCTACCGAAGTAGGGTCTTGCAAACTCACAATGGGTAGTAAGTAGCGCAACCCGAGTTGCTTGCAAACCTTCGTCAGGCAGATGAGCTTGCCCACCCACCTCGATAGAACTCAGTGGGCGGGTGCCCAGTACTGTGCATGAATTTTCAGCGAAACTGTCTTACCAAAGTACTCATGCTCAACTTAACCCCCACAGGGGGTTAGTAAGTACTGTAGCCTTATGTCTTCCCCTCAGAAGGGAACAAAAAACGCTGTGCTGAGCTTGAAGAATAAAAGTTTCTCCCTCGTAAGATATTCAAACCATGAGGCACAGTGTCTGAAGGGCTTGGCCTCACAAAGCTCTAAGGGCTTTGTTGTACCCAAAGGCACGATGTTGGCAATAACACCGAAGAGTTAACGCCTACGAGACTTGTCGTTGGGAGAGGCGGCAGCCGCAAGTGGCCTGCAGTTATCACCATCTGCGGTAAAGACCCCACAGGGAAGTTGCAAACAAAATTTGTTTTGTACCCTGAGAGTATGGCAGTGATGAGCAGGAACTACAAGCAGTCACCTAACTCCTTTGTTGCCAAGCTCCAAAGGTCTTTGTTCCAAAGAGCAGGAGCAAGGCATGGACAAACCCAGTTCTCGCTGAAGGAATTCCCTGAGGTGGGAACCACCAGGATAAGACAGTCTCTCTCCCAAAAACAGGAAAGGCGATCAACCCCTGTTGCTGCTGTCGGCAATTCTCCCCACAAGCGGTAAGATTGCTACATAGTGGCTGGTGGAGGGTAACTCTCCCCCAAAAGGGGAAATTGCCCAACACCTGGTGGAGGATAACTCTCCCTTGGAAGGGATTGTTGTCCAATACCTAGAGGCGAACCTCTGGGCGGTGTCTCTGCTTCCCCTCAACGAACTGAGCTCAAGTTGAAGCTTGACACCGAGTGCTGCCTGAAGTTCCCGGGTTCACCCCGAAGGGATCACTTCGACTGGAAAACTCTGAAGGGAACCTGTCTGTAACTGCAGAAGCTCTAGGAACGAAGGTGGGCAGAAGCAGAGAGTTTTGCAGTAAACTGTAATACTTGGAACCCTTCCTTAGTGGGGAGATCTTAAAGCCTCAAGTTAAGTAGGAGTTGCCGCAAGAGGCAATTGAATAGACTTCCCTCGGAGGTGGTAGGCATTGCTTTGCTAAGGGATGTCCGTTCGTCCAGGTTCCCCCAAGGGAAGTAATGGAGTTCACACAAATGGGAAGTCTTGATCACCACCTGAAAGAAAATACGAATCTTTTTAAAACTTTTAAGCCTGTTACTTTTAATTATAATCTGGTTAAAAGGTTTTGATGGGAGAGCAACACTACGCCTTTACTCTACTGAGCCGAAATAAAAAGTGACGATTGTTTGATAATGCTTGTGTGAGACCCCGCTGTCCCCCTTCGCTAACTAGCTGATGGTAGTTACCCTTCGTTAAAGCTTTAACGGCTGGTTTAAGCTGTCACCAAAATAATACTCCTATGTAAAGAGTGTAAGGTTAGTATATGGTCCTGGAACAAACAATCTAATTCTTACCAATGCAAGTATGAGTTTATAGAGCTTTATTTATTATATTTTGTAATAGTAGTGCAAGAGTTTTCTGAAAATAAAAGATATGTTGAACTTAACCTTGCAAAATTCCATAGTTATGTATAATATGGAAGAATATTGTATATGGTATTCTAAAATATGTCTGGTTTATGAGACGAAAGCCAAATTTAACCATATGTAACTCACGAAACAGTATTCTAACATTCAATGGCATAACACTGATCCTATGGCAATTTGATCTTTCCTTTTTTGTATATCAATTCAAGATTTAAAGATTGATCAGTAGAGACAGTTACTTGTTTACAGGTAGGCCTACTTGGAATATCAATACATCTTTTTCTATCTCTTCCCAACCTATTCTTTTTACTGACCTGACAGTTAAAAAATCTTTTTAATATTTCCTTTAATTTCAAGGAAGACATTGGGAGATTAATTAGTTATATTTGCTGAGTGAATTAATAACAGAAGAAATACTGTACAAATTCTTACAGTGTTACTTTTTTAATGATTCTGAAAATTCTAGTAAATACTGCCTTCCTAAAGAAGCATACACCCAGTGTAGTTTACAGTATTTCCTCTAAATATAAAGATTGAGTTTTTAAACATACTGTACATATATGTCTGATTGTAGTCGCCTGAAGAAAAGTTCCAGCTTTAGCTTGAAAAGCAGAATTTTACAAGTCTAAAGGCCCCAATAAGGAAATTAGCCGGGTAAAAGTAAACAATAAACAATAAAATAAGATAAAAATAAGAATTACAAGTAAACAACAAATAAACAATAAAGAGAGACTTATGTCAATCTGTTCGATATACAACGAATAGTCTGGCATATTCTTTCCACATACTCCTCTGTCCTCATACATCTGACAACACGGAGATTACCAAACAATTCATCCCTCAAGGGATTAACTGCTACACTGTAATTGTTCAGTGGCTACTTTCCTCTTGGTAAGGGTAGAAGAGATTCTTTAGCTATTGTAAGCAGTTCTTCTAGCAGAAGGGCACTCCAAAATCAAACTATTATTCTCTAATCTTTAGTAATGTCATAGCCTCTGTACCATGGTCTTCCAATGTCTTGGGTTAGAAGTCTCTTGATTGAGCGTACACTGTTCCATCTTATTTTTCTTCCCCTTGTTTTTTTTTTTAAGTTTTTATTATTTGTTTATGAAAGAATTGTTTTAATGTTGTTACTGTTCTTAAAATATTCTATTTTAATTGTTCATTACTTCCAATTCATTTCTTTATCTCTTTTCCTCTCTGGGTTATTTTTCCCTGTTGGAGCCCTTAGGCTTAGACCATCCTGCTTTTACAACTAGGGTTGCAGCTTAGCTAGTAATAATAATAATAATAATAATGATAATAATAATAATAATAGGGTAGCAAGTATTCAAGGGTTTTTACTTTCTCCTCTACTACCTAAAACCCGGAAAAAGTGCAGGCTGGTTGTATAACCGCGCTTTGGTTGGAGACGAGAGATTTGTGGCTGTGACAATGATTTGGGACTACTCCATAAACAGTGGGGCATTTTAAATTAAACAAGTTTCCATTTGATTATACAACTAAGTTTCAAATAAGATTATTATAGTGATCTTGCTGAAGTATATTTTCTTTGTGTACTTTAAACAAGAAATTGAATAAGTTGCAAATATCACTATTGTTTGGAAGACCAAATCGCACAAAATCTACACAGAAACTGACATGCGGTAAAACACACTTGGCTTGTATCAGAGTACAATATTGGTCAGTAGTTCATCACTTATTAGTAATTTCAGCTTTAATTACCCAAATTGATGTAGTTTAGGTCAGATATGTCATGAATTAAGTTTGATTTTAGTAGCTTTAAAAAGTTCATCGGACTTGGTCAACCTTTCTCCGACAAACTGAGGATATTAAGGCTTGCATGAAGTTGAAGACTTCCTTCTTTTGTAAGTATTTTGATAACTCGAGTTTGACAATTAACGCGGAATACCTAAGAAAGTATACGAAAAACTGATCTTGTAGGTCTAAGGCACAGGGTTTCCACATGTGATAGGACCATAAAAACAACCCTTAGAGAAAAGTATCAACAGTTTCTGGTTATTTAGTAACAAAATACATTACAGAATAATTAAACTGTACAGCAATTTAAAGCATTGCAGAATAAAAAAAAAATAACTAAAACTGATTGTAATGTGATCGAGCATCAAACAATAGAAAACCAGGATATAAATTTTCAATACACAGTAGTTCGAGTTATTACACTGAAATCTACAGAAATTTTCTAAATATTGGGCACAAAAAAAAGGAAAACTTAAAGGTTTTTGAATTTCTATCATTGGTCATACATTAGTTCTAGAGGGAGACGGGCCAATGGGATCCTTGGCAGAAGCAGAAACGTTCTACTGAAACACGACATTCACTAGCCTGTCCTTTGAAGGGATGCCCTTCAGACCCAAAGAAAACCACAAAACACGTAACGTGTTCTGGACGCCTGACTCCCCTTAACCGGATGCTCCAACCCTTTTTTAAATTTATATCATTGAGCATTCAATCTTGCTTGACCTCATCAAAGATTACAGATTCAATAAATAAGGAAAATTTGTCTGTTTTTACAAGCTAACTTCAACACGATCAGGTTACATATAAAAACCAAAACAAAATACTTTAATTTCTAGGAATAAACATCATCATCATTACCTCTTACGCCTATTGACGCAAAAGGCCTCCGTTTGATTTTGCCAGTCGTCTCTATCTTGGGTTTTTAGATCAATACTTCTCCATTCATTATGTAATTCATGTTTCATAGTCCTCAGCCATGTAAGCCTGAGTCTTACAACTCTTCTAGTGCCTTGTGGAGCCAAGGTGAAAGTTTGGTGAAATAATCTATCTTAGTGAGTGCAAAGAGCATGTCCAAGCCTTATAGTGTCAACAAATCACCTAAATTGTTTGCCAAGGTGGAGTAAACAGTGACACAAAGTATTATAAAGGAATCTTAATACAATCAAACTTTCACCCACTTGCCCCTGTGAGTTCAGAACTGCATGGCTTATGCCCTTCTTCTTCTCCTTTGAATACTTGTTTGTTAACTAACAATCTCTCAGATCTAGAAGTAAATATCTCAAATTCTAAATGCTTTTTTTATTGAGACCTTTTCATTTCATAATAAGGAAGTGTGAAAGGAACAAAAGTGTAAATAAAATACGAAAATTGTTATAAAGATTATTTATTAAATTGTAAAATGCATGTAAAAAATACAATATCTCAAATTAACAATCATTTGTTATGGTATAAGAATATTAATAAAATAAACTTCAGTTACACACAAACAAACATGGAAAAATTAGAACAAATATTCAAAGTCAATTTACAATTTTACAGACAAAAACATTCCTCTTTCTTTATAGTCCATCTGACAAAAATATCAATTTAAGAAGAACTTCAAAGTAATATAATGTTTTGCACTTGGGAAGTCTGAACTGTCCCTCTTAATTCAAATTGAAATGGAACCTATCTATCAGCAAGGACAAATTGGGTAAGAAAACTAGTGCCAAAGTTTGACACATTATCATTGCACAAGAAGAGTATGCAAGATAACTCACAGTGTCTTTTGCACCGCTAGCTTTGGCACAACCTGTCCCATGCTTGTCAGCCGGTCAAAGATGGTTCGGTTGGCTGGAAAGATCATTGATTAGTTTGAAAGGTATGAAATGATGATCATGAGTAGTCAGAATGGAGAAGTGCACAATATGTACACCTGATCACTCAGTCCACATAGTAATGTTAGAGTATCACTGTAATTTGGTGTTAGAGAAAATTCCGTATTAGGAAACACAGGGAATGAATAAGCAACAAAAGACACCAGTGGTGGGGACTCGAGGAGGACTTACTGGCTTGTCTGTATCAACATGGAGCTTAACCCCTTCACTACAAGGCCGCGGATCTGTCCTCAGCAGCTACATACAAGATTTGTCACTTACTCTGATACCTTACATTTGTATGTTCCTTTGTTTTTTATTTTTCAAAAGCTTGTGCTATTCTATATTGTATTTCACTCTAAACAAACAAAAATTCCTTCTATTCATTATGATGTTATTATAAGAAAGAATGTGAATAATTAGAGAGGTACAGTATAGTAGGCAGCAAAACTGGTGATACTTTTTTTTATTTTGGCTTCGGCCAAACGTTGTTCTTAAGTTGTCAATTAGTATTAAATCTTATATTTTACTCTGTAAACATGTGTATGAATGAGACATCGTTGGTCACTTGTCATGGGTAATTTTATCACTGAATAATGTTAGATTATGAAAAACTTTCATGCTAGAATGATATTTCAGAACAAATATAAATTATGTTACTGTAGCACGAATCCCTTTGTTAACGTAGCTCAATGAGTCAGTGAGAATAGTCTTTGAAATGTCTGTTGTCTGTCTGCTTATGACAAATTTGTAGATAATTTGTATTTTTCCTAACTATACAAACCTTAGCTATTTAATAGGGGTATTACTTTTAGTGTAGCTAAAATGACGAGCCATTAATTTTTAACGAGGGTTAACTATCCTCACCGCTAGTTAGCGGGGGTAGGGAGGGTAGTTTGTTACCGCTCCCCCTCACACACCTGTGATTGAGCTCACATTGCTTGGAGGTAGGACTTCACGGGGGATAGAGCTGGCGGGCAAGTTTGGTTAAATAGCTAAGGTTTGTATAGTTAGGAAAAATACAAATTATCTACGAATTTCTCATGTGTTCCATAACTGGAATACAAAACACTCAATTTAATAGGGGTGACTCACTAATAAGGAAGGGTGGACGTCCCAGCCAATATGGCTTTTGGCTTTACACGGAGCTCCTTATCTGAGTGTTAGCACTCAAGGAAAAAGGAGTCCCTGCGCCTCACTAAAACCTTGCTGTACATGGTTCGCGGTCTACGCAAGCTGTGTGTGAAGGCATGTAGAAGTGTGACTTGTCCTGGTAAAGTTATTCAGACTTCTCCAGATGGAAAAAGTGTGCATCAGGACTTTCTGAATACTACCTCGTCAGGGTATGGGGATGCAACAGTATTAATCTTAATACTAGGTACACAATGGAGCATGGTTTGCCTGCAGTGGTTTGAGGTCAGCTATGCAGAGAACCCAGAATGCTGCTTTCCCCAAGAGAGTGGAGAATGAAGAAAAGAATAAGGGCCAGTCAAACCTTTTTATTCATGAAGACTAAACCCCGGTAACAATGCCCTCAACCTTCTGCTACTTGTCAAATAAAGAGCTTGAGGTTTTAGACCAGCTGTTGTGCAGCCACCATAGGACCGATAGAGAACGTATCGAGTCTCCTGTGGGTCACGTCTTAAAGGTACTGGGATTTGAACGTGTTCTGACGCTTCCACACCCCAGCTTGAAGAACCTTCGTCACTGAGTAGTTTCTTTTGAAGGCAAGGGACGTAGCTATGCCCCTGACATCATGAGCTCTGGGGCGACATGCCGGAGGAGAGTCTGGATTCAGTGCATGGTCAATGAGCCTGCGAATCCACGCTGAGATGGTGATCATGGTGACCCTCCTCTTCGTCCTTCCTGTGCTGACGAATAGTGCAGGCAGACAAGGACGGGCTTTGGCTGTTTTCTTAAGGAACAGCCTCAAACTCCTTACTGGGCATAGTAAGAGATGGTCTGGGTCATCTGTTACAGTACGGAGACTAGAAATCCAGAAGGAGTCGAATCGAGGATCCGCTACTCCCAGATTCTGAGTCCTAGCAATAAACTCAGGGACGAAGCTGAACGTTACCTCTCCCCATCTCCTTGAATGGGCAATGTCGTATGGGAGACCATGAAGCTCACTGACTCGCTTGGCCAAGGCCAAAGCTGGCAGGAACGCCGTCTTCCAAGTCAGGTGGCGATCTGTTGCCTGGCGTAAAGGTTCAGGTCTCTTAAGAGACCTGAGAACTCGAAGCACGTTCCATGGGGGAGGTCTCACTTCTGACAGGGGGCAGGTGAGTTCATAACTCCGTATGAGTAGAGCAAGTTCTAGCGATGAGGAGAAGTCCATTCCTTTCAGCCTGAAGGCAAAAAGGCTTAACGCTGAGCGATACCCTTCCACTGCCAACACTGGTAGGCGCATTTCTTCACGCAATACACTAGGAACTCCGCTAGTGCTGGAATAGAGGCATCGAGTGGAGAGATACCTCTTCCATGACACCAACCACAGAAGACTTTCCACTTTGCCTGGTAGACTGCTGCTGATGATTTTTGCAGGTATCCAGACATCCTGATCGCAACTTGTTGCGAAAATCCTCTCTGAGAGAGGAGATGCTAGATAGTGTCCAGGCGTGAAGTCGTAGCGAAGATACGGCTTTGTGGAAGATGTTTACATGTGGCTGTTTGAGTAGATTGTGTCGTGGAGGGAGTTCTCTTGGAGGCTCCGTTAGGAGTTGCAGAAGGTCCAGAAACCATTCTGCGTGATGCCATAGTGGAGCTATAAGGGTCATTGAAAGATTGACCCATATGTTGGAAAGCATCTTGCCAGAGAGCCTTAGGGTCTGGGACTGGGGAACAGTATAGCGGGAGCATGAAGTTCAGGGCCATTGCGAAAAGGTCCACAGTCGGAAAACCCCACAAAGTCAGAACTTTGTTGGCTACTAGATGATCCAAAGACCACTCAGTACTCACTATCTGAGATGCTCTGCTCAGGTTGTCGGCGAGCACATTCCCATTTGCCGGGAATGAAACGTGCCGATAGTGGTATTGAGTGGATTTCGACCCATCTCAGTATCTCTACTGCTAGATGGGATAGTTGCTGCGAAAAAGTACCTCCTTGCTCGTTGATGTAAGCCACTACTGTGGTGTTGTCGCTCATCACAACCACTGAGTGGCTTGCCAGGAACTGTTGGAACTGTTGAAGGGCCAGAAGGATGGCCTTCAACTCTGGGAGATTTATGTGGAGCTACTTTTCTGACTCTCACCAAAGGCCTGAAGTCGTGTGGTGCAGCACCTGCCCCCCCCCCCCCAACCCTTTTTTTGAAGTGTCTGAGTACAGCATCAAATCCAGGGGGGAGGACAAGAAGGTTCACTCCCTTTCGTATATTCTCGTCTGTTACCTATCACTGAAGGTCCATCAGTTTCGCAGGTCCCATGGAGATCTAGATGTCTGGAGAGTCGTGGGCTTGATTCCACCGGGACTTGAGTCACCACTGGAGGGATCTCATCCTGAGGCGACCATTGGGGACTAGACGAGCAAGCGATGAAAGGTGACCGAAAAGACGTAACCACGATTAGGCTGGAAGCTTTTCTCATTTGAGAAAAGGTCTTGTGACCTTTCTCAGCCTTGTTATCCTGTCGTCTGATGGGAAGGCTTTGTGGAGATTGGTGTCTATAATCATGCCTAAGTATACCAGTCTCTGAGTAGGAAGCAGAGAGGACTTCTCGAGATTTACCATGATTCCCAGATCTTGGCAATTCTCAGAAGTTTGTCTCGGTGTTGAACAAGGGTTGACACCGAGTCTGCTAGGATTAGACAGTCATTCAGATAACGGAGGATATGGATGCCAACCCTGTGTGCCCAAGATGACACTAGGGTAAAGACTCTGGTGAAGACTAGTTGTGCTGTGGAAAAACCGAAGCAGAGCACCTTGAACTGGTGTATTCTGTTGTCAAGGCTGAATCTTAATTAAGTACTTCCTTGAAGATGGATGGACTGGGATCTGGAATTACGCGTCCTTTAGGTCCAGTGTGCACATGAAGTCTTGCGGTCTTACTGCTAGTCTGACCGTGTCTGCAGTCTTCATGCTGAACGGAGTTTGTTTGACAAACTTGTTCAGGGCTGAGAGGTTGATTACTGGTCTCCAGCCTCCAGACACCTTCTTTACAAGAAATAGTTGACTGAAGAAGCCTGGAGATCCGTCGAGGAACTTTTGAAGAGTGCCCTTTTTTAACAGGGTCTGGACTTCTGCCTGAAGGGCTTGCCCCCTTGCCGATCCCATGGCAAGGGAATTCAATGACACTGGATTCCTGATCAGGGGAGATACAGATCTTATGAACGGGACGCGATATCCTAGACTGATCACAGAGATTGTCCTGGAATTGACCCAGAGTTGCTTCCACCTGTCTGCGCAACTTTGCAGGCATCCCCCCACTGGTGGAAATGCAGGGGGCTGCCCATCCTAGCGTTTGCGGCCTCGGCTGCTCCCTCTGGGATTTTTCCCTCCCCTGGAGGACATTTGGCCTTTCCTGTCTCTCTTAGACACCATTATCTTCACTGCTGTTTTTATCATCGTCGTGGTCTTGGTTGGACGGGACTGCCGTGGTGCTGGAGGTTTATAGGGCTTTGATGTTAAAGCCCTAGGGAGGGGGAAGTCTTGATGAGACGTCCTCCACCTCTCTGCAGCAAGTTCCATATAATTAGGCTCAAACAGATAGGACCCCTCTATAGGAGGAATGTCTGAACCTATTTATCTCGACGCTTGGGACCTTCTGGTGGAACCTCTCAAACATTGCATCTCGACGTTTCAAGATGGTGTTTGCCCACAAGTTCGAGACTTGGTGGGCAAGAAACTCGATTGTGCGAGTGCCTGAGAGTAGGAAGGTTTCCATAGCTTTCCTGGTATGTTCTTTGGAAAAATCCTCAGATCGTATCAGGATACCTAAGGTCCCTAACCAGATATCCAGCCACAAAGCAGCTTGTATAGCATACTTTGTGACCTGATTAAGGATCTCGGTTGCCGGAAACGAGACCTGCCGGTAGGAGAGTCTCTCAAGAGGGATTCCCCTGGTTAGCTCTTCCAGAGAGTGGTGAAGAGGAAGAGCTGAACTGGGTTCCTCCAGGATCTCGAAGCACCTCCTCTGCTGAGGAGATGGGAGGAGCTTGTTTGTGGTACCAGCACAGAAGGAGGAGGCAAACTCAGAGAGCTATTGGGAGATCTTGTCTCTGGTACTCTTCACCCCTTGAGACCACGGCAGTGCTGCACTTGTCTTTGAGGCTTTCTGAGTACCAAAGACGCAGTCTTGGACCGTGTCTTTGTCCTCTCGAGGGGGTATCTCTGAGTTGGAAAACCCGTTGAGAACCCTCTTTAGAGACAGAACCTGCCAGAATGCGTGCTCTGACTCTTGCTGGTCTCCTCCTGCTGTAGGACTTGCAGCGAAGTCTCCTTCTAACCCCAAAGGCTCTTCTTGGGGCAAGTCACCGACATTCCCTGAGTGGCTGGCTGTCTCCATTCTAGCCCTAGTGGAGGACTTCGTCAGAGTTTTGTAGTCTTTGGATTCCTTCCCGGGAAGGAGGTAAGACTCCAACATCGAAGACCTTTGTGGCATTTCCCTTCTGATCTCATATTGTGGGGAACTCTCGTCGTGGAGAAAGATTTCCTCCACTGGTGCGATGGGGGAGTCTCTCTCTCTTCGAGTGGTTCCCTACGTGATGGGAGATCTTCGTCAGGGATGGGGAGTTTCTCTGAGAAAGAGGAGGAACTTACCTCGATGTTCTGCATGGAGAAAGCTTCGCCCTCGGTGAAGTGACCGAGTCAGAAACTCCTCTTTTCATCTTTAGAGGGGTAGAGGAAACCGTGGTTCTCTGCCTTAGGTCTAGAGCTATAGGTCAATCTGATGAGCAATCAGACACAACAGGCTTGAAAGCCTTTGTTACGGCTTTGACCAAGGCACTGAACCAGGGCTGCTGGCTGACAGACGCACTGTCAGACAGATTCCCTGAAGGGAAAAGGACCGACGGTTCCCTACGAGGAGTTACTGTGATAGGTGTGTCCGCCTTAGAAGGCAGTTTAGGGATCCTGAACCCCTTTGCATGAAAGTATTTCCCTTCTCCCACAGTGCTCGATGGTATACACTTGCGGGGAGGGGAATGAGGTGATGGCAACCCTGCCGGATGACGTATCTTTGTTCGTGCCTGTTGGTGCGAGCACTCGTGCGTGGGAGAATTTTGGCGCTCGCGTGCAGGAAAATATTGGCGCTCGCAGGCGGGAAAATGTTGGCGAGCGCGTGTGCGCGCAGGAGAGTATTGGCGCGCGCGTCCGTAGGAGAGAGATGGCGCGCGGGATCACGGCGCACGCGCGAATCTCTGTGAGTGAGTGCAGGAGATAGATGGCGCGCGGGTGAGCGCAAATGTTCTGGCGAGCACTGGTGCGCTGGTGAAAGTTGGAGCGTTGGAAAGGGTGGCAACGTGGTTGTCATCTCACCTACAGACTAATGCGCTGGGGAGTGATGCCGCGCAGGTATCTGTTGGTGCGCAAGATGGCGCGCAGGTGATGTATGGTGCACATGCTGGCGTGCAAGAGAGCGCTGGTGCGGGGGAGGGCGCTGGCGCGCAGGAGGGCATTGGCGCGCAGGTGAATGCTGGAACGTAGGTGAGCGCTGGTGCTCAGGAGAGTGCTGGTGCATAGGCAAGCATTGGCGCGCAGGTGAATGCTGGTGCATAGGTGAGTGCTGGCGCGTAGGCGAGCGTTGTTTCTTATGTATGACTCGAGTCCCACAAATGATCGTATATTGATTTTTTCGACACAGAAAAACCTCGATTTACTAGCACACTCATTTGTACCAGTTTCCAAGGTCGAAGAAACATTTGAATATTTAATTGAAAATGAAGTTTTTCCGGTGGAAATTCAAAGTGTGGTTGACTATTTTGAAGATACATGGATCGGGCGGCCGCATAGAAATAACCTTAGACGTGCTCCTTTCTTTAAACATGAATTATTGAAGTTTTGATTATTTCAAGGAAGAAATGCCCAAGACGAACAATGCAGTTGAGGGCTGGCATTACGGTTTTGAACAGCAATTAAATGCTTGTCATCCATCCATCTGGAAATTTATGCAAGGATTACAACGAGAACAAAGTGTACAATATTTGGGAGGTGTTGGTATTCCTGTGCGCAAAAAGAATTATCGTGACTGTGCAAAAAGGTTACAAACCATTGTAATAAATTATGACGAAGAGAGGCCTGATGAAGAATATCTACAAAGTGTAGCACCACATCATTTCATTTTGACTGATTAAATTTTAATACTGTATTTCATTCTGAATGATGATATTTTTATACATACAATAAAATTATAATTTTTGTAATTTTTCATTCCTTCATTTACAATAAATTTCTAACATTTGTGTTTGTCAACCCAAAAGGATATATTTTTCCTTGAAATACATGAAAATTTTTCCATCCAATTTTCTCGACAAAATAGATATTAGTTTTCAAGAAATATGGGATTCGAGAAAATGATAGTTCAAGAAATTTTTTTTCGAGCAATTAACTTTGAGAATTTGACTTTCGAGAAATTGCATTCGAGAAATTTACCTAAAATCACCGATGATGAACTTGGTTTCCCCATCGAAGGATGGTCAGGAACAGGGGAAACTAAGTCAGCAGCTACAGCTGTAGAGATTGGAGTGGCAGGGGAGATGGATGATGCCGTATGAGACACCTCTGACACAACAACGTCGACAAGAGTCAGGGGATCTACCTCTGACTGCAACGACGATTGCTTAACAGAAGCACCCATGCGGATGAACTGTAGCAGGGCCTCCTTGGAGGGCGAAGCCGTGAGCCCCAAGGAGGACCACATATTAAAAATTTGAGTTATTGACAAGGCCTCACGTGCGGGGGGGGGGGGGGGGGGAGGTGGTGTTGCTTCGCCAGGGGAAGCAACCTCATCTCTCGAGATCCTGGGTTGGTTGGAAATAACTTGGTCTACGCTACTACTCGACGGTCTCTCGTAAGAGACCGAGTAGGAGAGACGGAAGAAGAGGCCTTGGGTTTTTCTCCCTTCAAAGGAACTTTTGAAGGAGAAATATCCCGCTTGTACTTCTTCTTCCGCCATCGTGAAAACCTCTCCCACTGGGAGGAAGACCACTCCCTACACTTGTTGACACTATCAAACTGTTAACCTCTGCAAGTAGGACAAAGGACGTGAGGATCAGTCTCAACCGCCGACATATATGTTCAATAACGACGGCAGGAGAGTCCAGGCCAGGTGTGCATGGTCGCAGACGTTAACTTCACACACACTCTAAGAGAAAAAGAGAAAAAAGTGTTAATGGCGGCCATAAGTCGGCGAGGATGAAGAGCAGCAACGACCATTAACCATCCGAGCCGAAAGCAAAGTGAGCTCAATCAGAGGTGTGTGAGGGGGAGCGGTAGCAAACTACCCTCCCTACCCCCCGCTAACTAGCGGTGTGGGTAGTTAACCCTCGTTATGAATTATTGGCTCGTCATTTCAGCTACGCTGAAAGTAATTCCCCTATTAACCCTGGATAGGTACGGTGGGTCGTTTGCGACCCCGAGCGTAAAAAAAAAACAGGTTTTTCTCACGTGACTCACCCCCGTGACTGAATTTGTGGGTGATCGACCTGCAGGAGGTGTCTCCCCTACACGCTCTAGTAGTGTCCAGATGTGCATTGCTGTAGCTGTACTCCTTCCCCGATTTCTGAGACGCGTCGGGGTCGTTCGCGTCCGAGTTTACCCTTCTAGGGTAGTTTGCATAATTATCAAAGTTATTACGTATTATGAAATTGTCGTAGAATGGTGCAACTTGTATAGGTTATCAGTTGTGGAAAGTCTTGGTGGATTGTTTGGCTACCATGTGCATGTTTTTTTTTTTAGTTAAAATGTCGTTCATCACCACGAGGACCATTTTACCGCGAGTGCCCCTTTTTCATTTTTTTTTCATTTTTTTGCCAAGTCATTTTTCCGTAAGATATTGCCAAATAGTGTCGTAAAACTTTTGCTTGTTTAGTGTTGGAAAGTGTGTCTAGATGATCTGGCTACCCATGCATGACTTTGTTTTTGTCAGATACGACGTAGTTATTGGTATATTGGGTATTTAACTGCGGTTACCAATTTCTGTTTTTTTTCAATATTTGTAAAAATTACTACGTAGTAAGGAATTGCCGTATATTATTCATTTTTTTTTCATGTTTATGTGTTAGAAAGTGTGCCTTGATGGTTGGGCTAACACGTGCATGTCTTTTTTTTTATCTGAGATGTCGTATATTAGAATGTCGGGCATTTTACCGCGAGTGTCCCTTTTTCCTTTTTTTTCATTTTTTTGCCAAGTCATTTTTCCGTAAGATATTGCGAAATAGTGTCGTAAAACTTTTGCTTTTTTAGTGTTGGAAAGTGTGTCTAGATGATCTGGCTACCCATGCGTGATTTTGTTTTTGTCAGATACGACGTAGTTATTGGTATATTGGGTATTTAACTGCGGTTGCCAATTTCTGTTTTTTTTCAATATTTGTAAAAAATTACTACGTAGTAAGGAATTGCCGTATATTATTGATTTTTTTTTCATGTTTATGTGTTAGAATGTGTGCCTTGATGGTTGGGCTAACACGTGCATGTCTTTTTTTTTATCTGAGATGCCGTATATTAGAATGTTGGGCATTTTTCCGCGAGTGCCCCTTATTATTTGTTTTGCATTTTTTTGCTTAGTCATGTTACCGTAAGGAATTGGCAAGTAGTGTCGCAAAACTTATATTTTTATAGTGTTGGAAAGTGTTTTTAGATGATCTGGCTACCCATGCCTATTTTTTTTTTAGCCAGATATGGCGTATATATAAGTATGTGTTCGATTTTCCTGTGATTGCCATTTTTTCGTTTTTTCCCATTTCTTTCAAAATTACTACGTACTAAGGAACTATCACAGAGTAATATTTCATTTATATGTTTATTTGTCGGAAAATATGCCTTGATGGTTTGCCTAGCACGTGGCTGAAATTTTTTTTTTTCTGAAATGCCGTATATTAGAATGGCAATTTTTCCACGAGTGCCCCTTTTTATTTGTTTTGCATTTTTTTGCTTAGTCATGTTACCGTAAGGAATTGGCAAGTAGTGTCGCAAAACTTATAATTTTATAGTGTTGGAAAGTGTTTCTAGATGATCTGGCTACCCATGCCTATCTTCTTTTTTTAGCCAGATATGGCGTATATATAGGTATGTGTTCGATTTTCCTGTGATTGCCATTTTTTCGTTTTTTCCCAATTCTTTCAAAATTACTACGTACTAAGGAACTATCACAGAGTAATGATTCCTCTAGATGTTTATTTGTCGGAAAATTTTGTTTACTTTTTTTTTGATTGAATATCATCAAATTTTTTTAGCTAAAATATTGTTTTACATTTTTTTTTTCGATTTTATTTCCCTTCAAAAAAATTTTTTCGGGTCAGAATTTTAATTTTATATTCGTAAAATAATCGACAATTATCCAGCAACCCACCATACAATTTTTATGCATATCCAATAATAATTAGATTAGTAAATAACACCTTGAAATTGACATACCCTTCCTACATTTCAAGTGGCAGATTAGGGAGTCTGAGTCAGTGTGGTTGGCGGCCATTTTGTGGACATATCCGAAGCGTAAGCTGCCCTATCTATATATATTCTTGTTCCCTATAGAATTTGTGATATTTTGGTATATTTTTACCTGCATAAATATCATATTATATATTAAATATATGTATTTTTTTACGGAATTTCTAAGTACTCAAAAAATTACCTTTAGATATGGCCCCTGATATAAATGTAATTTACAAAATAATGAAGATTTTTTTACATATTTCTATTTTAGGATAACATATGTTTATTCCCTAAAAAAATTAGCCACTTCCTATTTCATTTGGGTACCCAAAAAAATTCATGAAATTTGGACAAATTTTTTTGGCCAAAAAAAGTTACCCTTTTTTTCTCATTTCAGATCTTCACCTCCATGGGTCTGACTTCATCCAAAATACATCAAGATGTGTCCTAAACATTCAAGAATCAATTCCTAAAAGGATTTGTGTATATATGTATAAACTTTTTTTTTATGAATTTTTATGTCAGGTCTTTTTTTTTTCTACTTAATTTTTTAAAATATTTATAATAAATAGTTTTTCTGCAGATGAGTAGTATTTATCTATACAGTTGTTTTAAGCATTCATTGAAGTTTTTTTTGGCAAAAGAAAAAAGGAGGTTACTGCAAAAACTGATTTTTCAAGAATTTTTTTTGGCGTCGGGGTCGTTCGCGTCCGAGTATACCCTTAAAGGGGTGTCCGAGGACCGTACCTATCCAGGGTTAAATAGCGTGGTTTGTATTCCAGTTACGGAACAAAGAAGGATTCAAATTGGGAAAGAGGGGGTCTAGATCGAGAAAAGTTTAAGCAGCTTCCTATAGTCTATAATGATAAGAATTTATGCATTTGGGGTATGATTTCTAAGTTATTAATTATTATTTGCTTATCTCATTTTGTGTATGAAACAAACGTTAGTTAGGATCGTGATTTCAAAACTTGCAATATATTATTACATGTCATAGCTTAGACGATAATGTCATAGCTTAGACTATAAGTCAATGCTACTTACATAATTCCAGTCTCCCAATGGGTTTCTTCACTTTGAGGAAAAATAAATAAATGAATAAATAAATAAGCGAGGTGGTGAGTTATTTTCACTATTAGAAATACAATTAATTCTAGTATTCTACTTTTACTTTACAAACATAAAATTATAATCAGGTCAGACATGATCAGTCACATGTGTTATGTGCAGATTTTATAGAAATACAATAACAACGTATCTCAAATTAATATAAAAATAAAAATATTAATAATAATAATAATAATAACAATGGTGATGATGATGATACGATGGCTCTGGAGTCTAGACCTATGCTATTGGTTTTATAACTCTTCAGCTTCTTCTGCTGTTGTGAATCAGTGAGGTCTTTCACCTCCTAGGATGGTTTTTCAATTTTTCTCCTTCACTGCATCATTAACCCTTCTATTAACAGTTGTTTTGTTGATGTTAAGAATATTGGCTATATCAATATTTTATAGAGAATGTAGTGAAACAAGCTTAACTAGAGTTACAGTTATCCTATATCTGTTGGGTAGCTCTAACCATATTTGACAGATGACTTGCTTGTGAGAGTGCCACTGTGAGGCTGCCAGTTGATGTCCGGTTAGACCTCACCCACAACTACATCTCCGATGCATTCTTTATACAGTATTAGATACATAACTATGGTGGCTATCATAATTAAAGATTATTGGATTAAATTTTCCATAATGATCTAGAGGATATTTTGATAAAAAATTAGCATAATTTCTCAAAAATCTTGCTTAATGAACTGTATCTTCCCCTGAGTGAAATTTCAAAATGCATTGTCCCCAGAACCTAGTCTCATTAGAAATGTGAAGAATGTCGAGCTGCCAGTTAGTGACTTTCAAACGATAATCACTGAATTCAGGTATCCCAGTTTTGTTGTATACTGTATAACAAGGAGGTGCAAAACTAGTTAACAAGAGATGACAACATCACAAGCAACTGAACATTGCCAAGGAACCATGGAAGATCTCATTCAGTCAAACATGTTTTACTTGCTTGATCAAAATTCCATTCAACTTGTTTTTAAACATCCCACAAAGAATCATTTGCAAAGGAACTGACTCAATTCCAGGTGATTAAACTAACAAAAGAGAGTACAACTAGAGTCTAGCAGGTATGGTAATTTAATAGCTTTGTAAAAGAACCCGACTTCCCCAATTCCTTAAAAATTTCCTAGGGCACAAATCTTCATATGATTTTTCACATGTGATTTCTAGTTAAAAGCCTTATTACAGAAATTGCTTTCAAATGGCTTCTCACTAGTATGAATGCAACGATGATCTGTAAGACTGCGTTTCTGAGAAAATGTTTTATCACAGAAACTGCATTTAAATGGCTTCTCCCTAGTATGAATTCTATGATGCTGTGTAAGATGAGAACTCTGAGAAAAGGCTTTGTTACAGAAACTGCACTTAAATGGCTTCTCCCCAGTATGGACTCTATGATGCATTCTGAGATGATGTCTCCGAGAAAATGCTTTGTCACAGAAACTGCATTTAAATGGCTTCTCCCCAGTATGAATTCTAAGATGCTCTGCAAGACTGTTTTTCCGAGAAAATGCTTTGTCACAGAAGCTGCATTTAAATGGCCTCTCCCCAGAGTGAATTTTATGATGCTGTGTGAGATGACCTATCTGAATAAATGTTTTGTCACAGAAACTGCA
This sequence comes from Palaemon carinicauda, assembly GCF_036898095.1. Taxonomy (NCBI): domain Eukaryota; kingdom Metazoa; phylum Arthropoda; class Malacostraca; order Decapoda; family Palaemonidae; genus Palaemon; species Palaemon carinicauda. The sequence goes on from NC_090749.1 coordinate 16,940,056, forward strand.
TTTAAATGGCTTCTCCCCAGTATGAATTCTAAGATGCTCTAAGACTGTTTTTCAGAGAAAATGCTTTGTCACAGAAGTTGCATTTAAATGGTGTCTCCCCAGAGTGAATTTTATGATGCTGTGTGAGATGAACTCTCCGAGAAAATGCTTTGTTACAGAAACTGCATTTAAATGGCTTTCCCCCGGTATGAATTCTATGATGCTGTCTGAGATAACGTCTCAGAGAAAATGCTTTGTCACAGAAACTGCATTTAAATGGTTTTTCTCCAGTATGAATTCTATGATGCTCTCTGAGATAATGTCTCAGAGAAAATGCTTTGTCACAGAAACTGCATTTAAAAGGCTTCTCCCCAGTATGAATTTTATGATGCTCTGTAAGGTTGTCTTTCCGAGAAAATGCTTTGCCACAGAAGCTGCATTTAAACGGCTTCTCCCCGGTATGAATTCTATGATGCATTGTAAGATGACTTCTCTGAAAAAATGCTTTGTCACAGACACTGCACTTAAATGGCTTCTCCCCATTGTGAGTTCTTAAATGTATTTTGAGATTATTTTTCCAAAAAAACCCTTTGCCACATTCACTACACTTGAATGACCTCCTTCTAGTGTGAGTCCCATAATGTGCTCTAAGACCAATTTCGTTAGAAAATTTTTTGCCACATTCTTTGCATCTGAAATGGCCTCCAGTGGGAATTAGCTTGTGAGTGTTGGACGGTTTAACCCTGGATAGGTACGGTGGGTCGTTTGCGACCCCGAGCGTCAAAAAAAAACAGGTTTTTCACACGTGACTCACCCCTGTGACTGAATTTGTGGGTGATCGACCTGCAGGAGGTGTCTCCCCTACACGCTCTAGTAGTGTCCAGATGTGCATTTCTGTAGCTGTACTCCTTCCCCGATTTCTGAGACGCGTCGGGGTCGTTCGCGTCCGAGTTTACCCTTCTGAGGTAGTTTGCATAATTATCAAAGTTATTACGTATTATGAAATTGTCGTAGAATGGTGCAACTTGTATAGGTTATCAGTTGTGGAAAGTCTTGGTGGATTGTTTGGCTACCATGTGCATGTTTTTTTTTTTAGTTAAAATGTCGTTCATCACCACGAGGACCATTTTACCGCGAGTGCCCCTTTTTCATTTTTTTTCATTTTTTTGCCAAGTCATTTTTCCGTAAGATATTGCCAAATAGTGTCGTAAAACTTTTGCTTGTTTAGTGTTGGAAAGTGTGTCTAGATGATCTGGCTACCCATGCATGACTTTGTTTTTGTCAGATACGACGTAGTTATTGGTATATTGGGTATTTAACTGCGGTTACCAATTTCTGTATTTTTTTCAATATTTGTAAAAATTACTACGTAGTAAGGAATTGCCGTATATTATTCATTTTTTTTCATGTTTATGTGTTAGAAAGTGTGCCTTGATGGTTGGGCTAACACGTGCATATCTTTTTTTTTATCTGAGATGTCGTATATTAGAATGTCGGGCATTTTACAGCGAGTGTCCCTTTTTAATTTTTTTTCATTTTTTTGCCAAGTCATTTTTCCGTAAGATATTGCGAAATAGTGTCGTAAAACTTTTGCTTTTTTAATGTTGGAAAGTGTGTCTAGATGATCTGGCTACCCATGCGTGATTTTGTTTTTGTCAGATACGACGTAGTTATTGGTATATTGGGTATTTAACTGCGGTTGCCAATTTCTGTTTTTTTTTCAATATTTGTAAAAATTTACTACGTAGTAAGGAATTGCCGTATATTATTGATTTTTTTTTCATGTTTATGTGTTAGAAAGTGTGCCTTGATGGTTGGGCTAACACGTGCATGTCTTTTTTTTTTATCTGAGATGCCGTATATTAGAATGTTGGGCATTTTTCCGCAAGTGCCCCTTTTTATTTGTTTTGCATTTTTTTGCTTAGTCATGTTACCGTAAGGAATTGGCAAGTAGTGTCGCAAAACTTATATTTTTATAGTGTTGGAAAGTGTTTCTAGATGATCTGGCTACCCATGCCTATTTTTTTTTTAGCCAGATATGGGGTATATATAAGTATGTGTTCGATTTTCCTGTGATTGCCATTTTTTCGTTTTTTCCCATTTCTTTCAAAATTACTACGTACTAAGGAACTATCACAGAGTAATATTTCATTTATATGTTTATTTGTCGGAAAATATGCCTTGATGGTTTGCCTAGCACGTGGCTGAAATTTTTTTTTTCTGAAATGCCGTATATTAGAATGGCCATTTTTCCACGAGTGCCCCTTTTTATTTGTTTTGCATTTTTTTGCTTAGTCATGTTACCGTAAGGAATTGGCAAGTAGTGTCGCAAAACTTATATTTTTATAGTGTTGGAAAGTGTTTCTAGATGATCTGGCTACCCATGCCTATCTTTTTTTTAGCCAGATATGGCGTATATATAGGTATGTGTTCGATTTTCCGGTGATTGCCATTTTTTCGTTTTTTCCCAATTCTTTCAAAATTACTACGTACTAAGGAACTATCACAGAGTAATGATTCCTCTAGATGTTTATTTGTCGGAAAATTTTGTTTACTTTTTTTTTGATTGAATATCATCAAATTTTTTTAGCTAAAATATTGTTTTACATTTTTTTTTCGATTTTATTTCCCTTCAAAAAAAATTTTTTGGGTCAGAATTTTAATTTTATAGTCGTAAAATAATCGACAATTATCCAGCAACCCACCATACAATTTTTATGCATATCCAATAATAATTAGATTAGTAAATAACACCTTGAAATTGACATACCCTTCCTACATTTCAAGTGGCAGATTAGGGAGTCTGAGTCAGTGTGGTTGGCGGATATTTTGTGGACATATCCGAAGCGTAAGCTGCCCTATCTATATATATTCTTGTTCCCTATAGAATTTGTGATATTTTGGTATATTTTTACCTGCATAAATATCATATTATATATTAAATATATGTATTTTTTTACGAAATTTCCAAGTACTCAAAAAATTACCTTTAGATATGGCCCCTGATATAAATGTAATTTACAAAATAATGAAGATTTTTTTACATATTTCTATTTTAGGATAACATATGTTTATTCCCTAAAAAAATTAGCCACTTCCTATTTCATTTGGGTACCCAAAAAAATTCATGAAATTTGGACAATTTTTTTTGGCCAAAAAAAGTTACCCTTTTTTTCTCATTTCAGATCTTCACCTCCATGGGTCTGACTTCATCCAAAATACATCAAGATGTGTCCTAAACATTCAAGAATCAATTCCTAAAAGGATTTGTGTATATATGTATAAACTTTTTTTTTATGAATTTTTATGTCAGGTCTTTTTTTTTTCTACTTAATTTTTTAAAATATTTATAATAAATAGTTTTTCTGCAGATGAGTAGTATTTATCTTTACAGTTGTTTTAAGCATTCATTGAAGTTTTTTTTTGCAAAAGAAAAAAGGAGGTTACTGCAAAAACTGATTTTTCAAGAATTTTTTTTGGCGTCGGGGTCGTTCGCGTCCGAGTATACCCTTAAAGGGGTGTCCGAGGACCGTACCTATCCAGGGTTAAGTACTTCAATAAATTGTTTTTCTTCATAATCCCCACCCAATATCATACCAACATCAGTGTGAGATTTAGAATCACTTTTTTTACAAAGAGGTTTTTCAGAGCCACTATTTTCAATATCCTCCTCCTTATTCTGCAAACATTCTTTCCCTCTTCCTCTTCCCTTTCCTTTGTCCTCTTTCTTACTGGATCCCAACTGTATAACACAATCCTCTTTCACACCTGTCTTTACAATCTCCTCCTCCTCTTCATCGACTTCCCTTTTGCTGATTTGTAAATCCTCCTCACTCACTGATGCATCAGAGTGCAAAGGATATTTCATGTCACTTTCACTTGACTCAAATATTTCTAGCTCTACTCTGAATTCTGTCTCTTGCTCTGTTTTGAATTCTATTTCTGACTCTACTTTGAATTCTATTTCTGGCTCTGCTTTGAATTCTGGCTCTGCTTTGAATTCCATGTCTGGATCCATGAAAAGAGAGTCATCTTCAAATAGCCCGGCAATTTCAACCACATCATTATCTTCCAAATTCCCTGCAGTGTGTGAAAAGGATTCTTCCATTTCGCTTTTTATTGGAAATTCTAATGATTCAGAGTTTTTCATCCTCTCCTTACCACTGGATGACATCCTCTTCCTTTTTCCCAATCCTGTATCTTTTCTTCTTCCTTTTTCCCAGTCCTGTATCTTTTACAGATATCTTCAGTAGTTTACACAATCTTGTCACAGGAAGTGGATGATTATTTCCTTTGGTATGAAAAGTCTGAAATAACAGAGAACACCTATCATGGGAGTAGGGCAAAATTAAAATGTTGGAGTTTCTGAAATAAAATAACCAAGTAATTTGTATTTTTCCTATCTATAAAAACCTGAGTTCTTTAATTCGGGAGACTCACCGATTACATAATTGTTAGTCACCTTGAAACCAAATCTGGAAGGATCTGTAACTTCCCTAGAAGTGTTCCAGTCCTGATCTGTGAAGAAGCAAGCAGAGGCCACTATTGCCCCATATCTGTTTTAATAAGAGAAAGTGATAGGCCCTGGGTCATATATTATTATTATTATTATTACTATCCAAGCTACAACCCTAGTGGGAAAGGAAGATGCTACAAGCCCAGGGGCTCCAACAGGGAAAAATAACCCAGTGAGAAAAGGAAATAAGGAAATAAATAAATGAAGAGAACAAATTAACAATAAATCATTCTACAATAAGTAACAACGTCAAAACAGACATGTCATATATAAACTATTAACAACATCAAAAACAAATATGTCATAAATAAACTATAAAGACTCATGTCCGCCTGGTCAACAAAAAAGCATTTGCTCCAACTTTGAACTTTTGAAGTTCTACTGATTCAACCACCCGATTAGGAAGATCATTCCACAACTTGGTAACAGCTGGGATAAAACTTCTAGAGTACTGCGTAGTATTGAGGCTCGTGATGGAGAAGGCCTGGCTATTAGAATTAACTGCCTGCCTAGTATTATGAACAGGATAGAATTGTCCAGGAAGATCTGAATGTAAAGGATGGTCAGAGTTATGAAAAATCTTATGCAACTTGCATAATGAACTAATTGAATGACGGTGCCAGAGATTAATATCTAGATCAGGAATAAGAAATTTAATAGACCGTAAGTTTCTGTCCAACAAATTAAGATGAGAATCAGCAGCTGAAGACCAGACAGGAGAACAATACTCAAAACAAGGTAGAATGAAAGAATTAAAACACTTCTTCAGAATAGATTGATCACCGAAAATCTTGAAGGACTTTCTCAATAAGCCTATTTTTTGTGCAATTCAAGAAGACACAGACCTTATATGCTTCTCAATATAGAAAATAAATGATGATCCAGTCTTCTTTGCCATGAATGTTAATTATAAAAAGTTTTTTGCAAGGGATGAGGAAATGGCCCTTTGGCAGTGGGTGGCTTGTGTCGGTGCTCATTAAGACATGTATTTCAGTGTTTAAATCTTTCGGTATGTGTTGCTTCACTGGGGGCTCATATATCTGGCAGCAAAGGTGTAAATTTTCCAACAACGTGAAGTAGTAGGCACTGGCAATTGTCAGAGGAAATTGCAGGCAGAAAACATTCAGCACGGACGACCAACGGGTCACCATACATCATTTCAGCTGCCTAGACATCAAGGGTGTCCTTACGAATGGTCCTTAACCCCAGGAAGACCAGGGAAACTGAGTAAACTAGTTGGAGCCATTGCAGTGGATTAGTACTATTATTATCATTATTATTATTAATATTATTATGATTATAATTATTAATACTAGCTAAGCTACAACCCTAGTTGGAAAAGCAGGATGCTATAACCCCAAGGGCTCCAACAGGATAAAAAACAGCACAGTGAAGAAAGGAAATAAGGAAATAAATAAACTATATAAAAAGTAATGAAAAATTAAAATAAAATATTTTAAGAACAGTAACATTAAAAAATTTAAATATTTTAAGAATAGTAAGAACATTAAAAAAGATCTTTCATATATATGCATAAAAAGAGGCTTATGTCAGCCTATTAAACATAAAAACATTTGCTGCAACTTTGAACTTTTGAAGTTCTACCAATTTAATTACTCAATTAAGACGATTCTTCACAAAGCTGGAATAAAGCTTCTAGAATACTGTGTGGTATTGAGCTTTATTATGGAGTAGGCCTGACTATTACAATCAACTGCATACCTAGTAATACGAACTAGGTGCTACTATCCAGGAAGATCTGAATGTAAAGAATTGTCAGAATAATAAAAAATCTTATGGATCATATATAACAAACTAATTGAACGATGGTGAAGGAATTAACATCTAGATCAGGAATAAGATATTTAATAGACCGTAAGTTCCTGTCCATCAAATTTAGATAAAAATCAGCAGCTGAAGACCAGACAGGTGAACAATACTCGAAACAAGGTAAAATGAAAGAATTAAAACACTTCTTCAGAATAGATTCATCACCAAAAATTTTGAAAGACTTTCTCAATAAGCAAATTTTTTTTGTCCAATTGAAGAAGACACAGATCTAATGTGTTTCTCAAAAGTAAATTTGCTGTCAAAACAAAACAAATATGGAAATTTGTATTTTTTCTAGCAATACAAAACTGGAGCTCTTTACTATGGAGTATTTATTTTGGCGAAGCTGAAACCAGCCGATAGTCTTTTTGTCAGAGTGTAACTACCCAACCCTAATTAGCGGGAGAAGAGCGGGGTAGACATCTAAGGTCATTGACACCCATATCATATGTTATAATTAAGGAATAAAAGGAAATTCTATTTAAAAGAATAAAAGAAAAAATATCCTTATAGAAGTTAAATAGCTTTCAGAAGACCTGCTCCTGAAGTAAATGTAAAAGTACTGCTAGCATTGTACGATACATCATGTTAAAGAACCTTGGCAAGAATGAACCTGCCATCCTCACTTTGAGCCTCCGACAGATATTCATTTCTTAAGGTGCTAAAAGTGGGGCATTCTATCAACAAATGCCTCACTGTCAAGGGCACCAAACAATCATAGCAATATGTCTGGTGTTCTCTAGTCATCTGAAACTCATGTGTTAAACTTGTATAAACAATGCGGAGACGACGAGTAGGAGACGATAAAGAGAAGACTCCTACTACTCTCATCTTTTTTCCATCTAGACTCTCCCAATGCTGTTGCCAATTATTATAACACAAACTCTTAATGCTGTGTAAAAATATCATAGATTAATTTCAAAGTACTGCTGTGTACTTGTACTTTGATATACTTTATCCAAAATGTTATAGAGTCATTATTTCCAAGTTTGGTCAAAATCAGTTGAGTAGCTTTTGTGTAACATTTAAACCAAACTTCTTTTATGCTCCCTTTTAGAGATTTTATACCAGTAGCCTTTTGCTTAAGTTCCGACCTTTACACTAGAGGAAGTGCACCTCTACAATTAAAAACTTTACTATATACTCCAAACCCAACCTCAGCATCAGATTTGGAGCCATCAGTATATAAAAAAATCAATTCCCTATGTTCTGCAACACCTATCTATTTACCAAGGCCATTTCCCCAATTTTGCAGGATAACCAACATAAAAAAGCAACAAAATTTGGAATTTTCCTCTCTTCGCTCCTCCCAGACTGATGATGGATTCAGCCGAGTTTGGTTGGTATTTCTAGGGAGCCAAGGGCCACCCTCCTCCGTTACCCACCACAATGAAGTTTCATGTGCTGAATTTCGCCACTACTGCTACTACCTCAGCGATCACCAAGGCGACCAGAGGAAGCAGCTGGGCCTACCGGAAATGCATCATAATCGTTTGCCATTCATTCTTCTTTCTAGCACGCTCTTTTGCCTCTCTCACATCTATCCTCCTGTCACCCAGAGCTTTCTTCATTCCATCCATCCACCCAAACCTTGGCCTTCCTCTTGTACTTCTCCCATCAACTCTTGCATTCATCACTTTCTTCAGTAGACAGCCACTCTCCATTCTCTCTAAATGGCCAAACCATCTCAACACATTCATATCCACTTGAGCTACTAATTCTTTTCTTACATCCGTTCTCAACCTCAATACTTCGTTCCTAACCCTATCTAATCGAGACACACAAGCAATACTCCTCGAAACATCATCTTGAACACATTCAATTTCTGTCTCTTTGTAACTTTCATTCCACACAATTCCAATCCATACATCACAGTTGGTACAATCACTTTTCCATACAGGACTCTCTTTACATTCATTCCTAACCCTATATTCTTTACCAATCCCTTCACAGCCTCCAACACTTTACATCCCTCATCCACTCTCTAACATACATCTGCTTCCACTTCACCATTTGTAGCAACAACAGACCACAAGTGCTTAAACTGATCTACTTCCTCAAGATACTCTCCATTCAACATAACATTCAACCCCGCACTACCCTCCCTTCTCATGCCTCTCATAGCCTTACTCTTACCCACATTAACTCTCAACTTCCTTCTCTCAAATACTCTTCCAAACTCTATCACCAATCATCCAAGGTTTTCCTCCGAGTTTGCAACCAGTACAGTATCATCCGCAAACAACAACTGCTTTACCTCCCACTCATGATCACTCGTTTATCAGTTTCACTCCTCGACCATGCACTCGAGTATTCACCTCTCACCATTCCATCAATAAACAAATGGAACAACCATGGCAACATCAAACATCCCTGTCTCAGCCCCACTCTCAATGGAATCCACTCGCTAACTTTATTTCCTATCATAAAACATGCTTTACTGCCTTTATAGAAACTCTTTACTGCTTGTAACATCCTTCCACCAATTCCATATAACCTCATCACCTTCTACATCGCATCCCTATCAATTCTATCATACTCTTTCTCCAGATCAATAAACAAAACATACACCTCCTTGCCTTTTGCTAAATATTTCTTTCCTTACTGTAAAAATCTGATTCATACATCCCTACCTCTTCAAAAACTACCCTGTACTTCCAAGATTCCATCCTGTTTTATGCTTGATCCCATTAATTAGTACTCTACCATACACTTTTCCAACCACACTCATCACTCTAATATCTCATGAATTACAACACTCATGCACATCTCCCTTACCTTTATATGGTGGTACAATACATGCACAAACCCAATCTACTGGTACCATTGACAACAAAAAACACATATTAAACAATCTCAACAACCGTTCAAGTACAGTCCCACCCCCTGCCTTCAACATCTCAGCTCTCACACCATCCATACCAGGTGCTTTTCCTACTCTTGTTTCATCTAGTGCTCTCCTCACTTCCTCTCTTGTAATCTCTCTCATTCTCATCTCCCATCACTGGCACCTCAACACTTACAGCAGCAATTATATCGGCCTCCTTATCATCCTCAACATAGTTATTTTTTCAAAATATTCTGCTCTCCTTTTCCTTGCTTCATCTCCTTTCAACAGCCTTCCACTTTCATCTCTTACTGTCTCTTAAATTCTCAAACCAACCTTCCCCCACTCTCTTCACTTCTTTCCAAAACTTCTTATTCTCTTCATATGAATGACCCAATACTCATGTTCCATTAAAAAGAGACCTGGCTGTCAGTCATATTCCTTTTAGTACTAATAAAATATTTACAGAAAATATATCTCTGGTCATTTCCATGGAGGGGTTGGATATATCCTAAATGGAAGAACTATTTCTTGCTATATCAAGACTGTTTATCAATTGTTTTAACCCAAAGCCATAAGGTTGAGGAGATTTTGGGTGCTCAAAATATCTACAATGCCTTACAAGGTTTGCAGTCTAATACAGCTTCTCATGATATTCAATCATCCAAGAATTCCTTATCTTGTCTTCCAGGCCACAAAGAGATATGAAAGTTGATTACAAGTCCCCATACTTATTCCTGTTGAATTCAGGTTTCATGTACTTAGAATCCAAATCAACCAATCTCCAACATTTTAGCCAGTTTGGAAGTTTGCAATACTTGGCCATGATTAATGATAATTTTGTACATTTATACAAGTTTTCATATATATTCCTATAGAATTAAGAAGTTTTTGCAACATAAACCAATACCGAACAATAGAAGACTTTCAGTAAAGAACTAAAGGGAATTCTCCAACCTCGACATGGAGGCTTGGGATAGGTGGTTCTAAATGCTCCATTATGGTGTATAGAATCTGAAATATTCAATCAGCCTGGGGTGGCTGAGGAGTATATTTCCCACCCATGGCTAATATGTTTAGAAAAAAAACTTTTAAAAGATTCAGTCTGCAGACATTTTACTCTTGAACCTTTCAAGGGAGGAATCCATGTAAGCCCGCAATAAAATATTAATCCTAAAAATCTAGCTTCACATACACATTGGATCCATTGACCTTTGATGTATACCTCCGGGTCTGGATGTACTCCCTGGATATGACAAATATACAAAAACAGTTTTGCTTGTCAAAAACTTAAATCCATTCATATTTGCCCATTGAATAATTCTATCAATTTAGAGTTGTACTTTTCTCTCAACTGTCGAGATTCTAGATCCAGCAAATATTATGGAGAGATCATCTACAAATAATGTTGTGACAATATCTTGGTGAATAATGGTGGATATCCCATTAATGGCTCGTAAAAATAGGGTCACACTTAGCACACTATCCTGGGAAACTCCTTCCTGGCATTTCCTCTCTGATACAGTTTCCCCCACTATCACTTGAAAATAAACCTATGTGAAAAAAAATGATTGAATGAACAATGGTACCTCTCCTCTCAATCCCAATTCATGAATGGTTTTCAGTATACCATATCCCCATGCAGTATCATATACCTGTTTGGAAGCAAAGGGTTCACAGATAGAGGGTTCCAGTCGTATCAACACCTCAGTCGTTGGGTGCATTTTTCTCAATCCACACTGGATAGGTGATAAAATACCCTTCTTTTCCAGGTACCACATGTCTTGCATTGACCATCTTCACCATGATCTTACATAAGCAAGATGTCAATGCAATTGGTTGATAGTTTGCAGCTAAAAATTACAAATTTAGAAGTAATTTGTATTTTTCCTAACAATACAAACCTGTAACTATTTATAGGGTAATTACCTTTGGCAAAGCTGAGAGTTAACCACCTACCCACTAGTTAGCGGAGGGTGGAAGATAGTAGCTACCCTTCTCACACACCTGTGACTGTAATTTACTTAGGTTGGTGGTAGGACTTCAAGGGGGACAGGGCTGGCAGGCCAAATTTGTATAAATAGCTACAGGTTCATATCATAAGGAAAAATACAAATTACTTCCAAATTTGTCAATTGTTCCATAACTGGAATAAACACTGATGATATTTACAGGGGTTGACTCCTCCATTAGGAGAGTGGACATCCATGCCAAACTGGCTTTTAGGATTTGACCCGGTGATTCCCCTCTATGTTTGTTAGTACATAGTTAAAATCTTGCTATGCATGGTCTGTGACCTACACAAGCTGTGTCTTAGTGATACTAGCAATGGGACTGTCAAGGAATCCTCCAAGGTCACCAAGACATACCCAATACCACCTCGCCAGGGTATGGGGAAGCAACAATACTGACACAATAAAAAGATTACACAAGGGAACAATGATTTACCTGCAGTGATTGAGTTCAGCTATGCAGAGGAACCTGGATGCTGATTTCCCCAGGAGATGGAAGGATGAAGATAAGAAAGAGCCAGTCCTTCTTAATCATTCACTTACACTAAAACAGGTAACCAATGCCCTTAACCTGCTGCTACTTTTCCATCAAGGAACTTGAGATGTTAAAACAGTTATTGAGTAGCCACCACAGGATCGACAGAGACCGTACCGAGTCTCAAGTGGGTTACATCTTGCAGGTAGTGGGTAGTGAAGGTTGTTTGACGTTTCTACAAGGCTGCCTGTAGAGCCTGCGTCAAAGAGTAGATAAGTTTTAACGCCAGGGATGTAGCAATTCCCTTGACATCGAGTGCTCTGGTCAACGTGTTGAAGGAGGATTTGGATTCAGTGCGAGGTCCATGACCTTGCGAATCCAAGCAGATATGGTGTTCTTAGTGATCCTCCTCTCGACCATTCCCTAACTGATGAAGAGTGTTGACACTCAGGGCGAGGTCTCGTAGTTTTCTTGAGAAAGGCCTCCAGTTTCTTTTTGGCATAGTAACTGTTAATTTGGATCATTGGTTATACTGCAAAGGATTCCCAGATCGAAGGGTTCGAATTCTGAGATCTGAGCTGCTAGAAACGAGGGTGTCTCATGAGTATCGCCGACTCTTTTGGAGGAATTCAACACAAGCGGGAGACCTGTCATCTAGATCAGGAAACCTCTGGTGCTTGGAATCCTGGAATGAGGTCTCCTTTCCAGCTAAGGGTCAGTAGGCTCGAAACTCCGTATGAGGAGAGATGCCGACGTGGAGGTTAAGGTTAATTCCTTCCGGTCTGAAGGCGAGGCTCAAGGAATAGCGGTGGCCTTTCAATGCTGAGACTCAGAAATGCTTTCCTCCCGAGGGTAACCATGTAACACCCCTAATGCCGGCATAGTGGTATCAAGGGGAAGGATACATTTCAATGACACCAACTAACAGTCCACTTAGACTGGATTGCCCGAAGCCAAAGATCTATCCAGGTATCCAGACATTCTATTTGCAACTTGTTGTGAGAGAGACTCCCTGAGAGAGGAGGAGCAGGATAGTTTCCTGGCGCGAAGTCATAGCAAAGGTATTGTTTTGGGAATATTGGCATGTGACTGTCAAGAGTCGGTGAGGTGGTTCTCCGTCCGGAGTTGTGGATGAGTTGACTGGGAATGAAGAGTCTGACGGGCAAGGAAAATATCGCTGATGAGATGGGTCTGCTGGGCATGACGTCTTGCTGGCAAAACGAGTATGATGGCCTGTTCCCGAAGATCAAGGGCAGAAAATGGAAGAAGCCAATTCCCGTATGATCTCTCAGGATCTACGTCAGTAGGTGAGACGAGACTTCTAATGAGGCAGGACTGCTGATGATAAGGCTTGCTCTCTAGGGCAATGGCGGAGAATAGGTGAAATCAATTCCCATTAGAGGGACCCCTAAGGGGAGACAAACGAGGAAAAGGAAAGAAGATTCTCTCGCGGATGGGAAAGGCGGCCACCGTTTGCTGCTGCTGTCGACGATCCTTCCAGCAATCAGGAAAATTGCTGCATAGTGGCTGATGGAGGAACTACCTCCCCGGCAGGGGAGTGGATAAATACCCCTCTTTGCTGGAAGAATCCTCCGAAAGGGAGACCAACAAGAGAAGGAAGTGTTTTCCGCAGAAGGGAAAGACACGATCAACTTCTGCTGCCGTGGTCGGTTATTCTCTCCACAATGGAAGGGAGAGTTCCTTCACATAGAGGCAGTTCTCTTGGCAGCACTCTATGTTTCCCATCCTTGAGGTCTAGCCCAAGTTGAAGGCAAACATCGGGCATTGTACGAGAAACGGGTAGGAGCTCAAAACTGAGTTCCTTAGAAGAGGGGCGGTACCTCTTGCCCGCTGGAAGATTGCCCTACTCTCTGAGAGGTTTATAGAGGCGGGCCCGTTTGGACTCTGACCACAGCCTAGTGGCTGAGCGATACAGCAGGCCCCCCTTCCTTTCTTTAATGCATCTGGAGGGAAAAATCAATTTGGAGAAGAACTGAGCAGAGTGAGTCCTTGGATGAGATTCTCACTGGCAACCTCATTATCAAGACATTCTCTTACTCAGATCTCATAGAGACCCAAAAGGAAGGAAGATACCTGGTGCCGAAGGACCTGTGATCTGGCTATTCCTAATTAGGTTAGGATTTGAAGGAGACTGGTGCAGTCTTGTCGAACCTGCGGAAGTTTCTGTAGGCTGATAACCATGTCTATAAATATCCGTATTCGATACGACAGTTGGGTCTCTTCTAAGATTACTCCAGTACTCAGATCGCATTATACTCGAGATGTATTGGAGGAGCTTGAGACTCTTAGGATTAGCCAGTTGTCCGAAGTCTTCAGAGACGAGGCAGATCCTGAAAGGGAAGGTTGTCCTCAGGGTAGAAACCCCTGTTATTACCCTCGGTGTTTAGCTAAGTGAAACACCATTCCCTGACAGGACGGGATGAAGACAGCTGTCACTAAACGGAAACTAAGAGTATTATTCCTAGTGGTTGATCCTGCAGAGGAAGCCATGGGCTAAGTGTAGATGTGTTTTGCACAGGAGCTCCGTTCAGAACTAGTCCTGAGATATGTTTTAGCTATTAATTCTCACTTTAAATATTATTGAAAAGATATTAGTTAATCTTATGGAGAGACCAAAGTGGGAAGATACAGTGCACCATGTTTGCCCATAACATGGTCTGTCTCATATGTGAAACCACGAAAGGAGAAGGGAAAAAATGGATAGGTTCTATCATAAGAAGTGAGTGTACATAGTGACATGCACCACTGATAATGAAGTAAGAAACCTACAATGGTTATGCCCACACTGAGTAGATGAAGCCCGAACAACGAGGTTATATATATCAAAATTGAAGGAAGAACAGAGTATAAGAGAAGAGGCTTTGAGCGAACAATAGGCGAGAATTACTGAATTGGAAAACAAAGTTGTGGACCTTAGTGCACACGCAGCAAATTCCACCCAAAAACAGATCTTATTGAGAAAGTTCTTAATCTTCCTATGAATATGGAATCAATTGGGGATACACTTCAAACATTGATGGACACAAAATCAGAGAAAATGACATTCGCTGACAAAGTTAAGGAAAAAAAAAAACTAATGGTAATTAATTAAATCAACAAATACAACAACTAAAATTAAAACCAAAAATAATGATGTCTTGAGCCGCAGTGAAAATGATGTGGGCCAAGTGTGTGTGCGTGGCCGTTGCAAAGCCACGACCACCCAAAACAATATACCCAGCTACTGGCATTCTGTCGTTTCCTCCACCCTTCTTCATCTCTTTCTCACCATCATCATCATCATCACCACCAGCAAGTCCTGAGGCGACAGCACCGTGGGTGAAGGGGGCAGGCCTGGATAGCTGGAAGCCCTTAGCCCACGACTGCACTCAGGCGGCGAGTCTAAGATTCAGTCGCTCTCTAGTGACGGTGCCGTGACACCAGAGTTCGGCAGCTGGACCCGTGACTGGGCTGGCCTATTGAGGACACCGCAGCCCACCCCACATGGGGAGGCCCCTAGAAAAGGTGGGGTAAACATCGGACACGGCAAACCCGTCTGGTCAGCTCACCGCGGCTGGCGGACATCCCACTAATGCGGTCGAAATAACAAGAAAAAAATATTAACCTTAGGTGCGTGGAACATCCGCACCCTCCAAGACGTGACGAACACCAACCGCCCGGAACGACGTACAGCCCTCGTCTGCAAGGAGCTAGCCCGCTTCAATGTTGATGTGGCGGCTCTTAGCGAGACCAGACTACCCAAGAGGGCAACATCAGGGAAGCTGGAACAGGCTACACCATCTTCTGGAAAGGCAAGGCCCTAGAGGAGCCTCGCATCCACGGTGTCGGCTTCGCCATCCGTTCCCAGCTAGTGCAGCAGCACAACCTAGCTCCCAAGGCCATCAGTGAGCGCCTGATGACTGTCCGCATCCCCATCACGCGGGACAGACATCTCACCCTGATCTCTGTCTACGCCCCGACTATGACCTCAACCGATGATAACAAAGCTGCCTTCTACACCCAGCTCGACCGCACCATCCAGGCAGTGCCCGCCAATGACAAGCTCGTTGTGCTTGGCGACTTTAATGCCCGAGTAGGCAAAGACCATCGCCTGTGGGAGGGAACCATCGGCCGCCATGGCATTGGAAATTGCAACGCCTATGGCCAACTCCTACTGGGTCTGTGTGCAGAACACCAACTTGTGGTAACCAACACCATCTTCCAGTTACCAAAGCGACAAAAGGCCACATGGAGACACCCACGGTCTAAACACTGGCACACCCTGGACTACGTCCTGACCAGAGCCAGAGATCAAGGAGACGTCCGCATCACCCGATCCATGCCCGGAGCGGACGACTGCTGGACGGACCACAGACTCCTCATCTCCCGACTCTCCGTGACGACCCTACGACCACCCAGAAGGGCACCTGACAGCGTACCACACAAACGCTTTGATTGTAGTAAGCTCCGCAACCCACAGGTGGCACAGAACTACAAGGAGGCCTGCGAACAATACCTCGCAGACCCTGTGGGTCAGGCCACTGTTGAGCACCACTGGACCACCCTCAGAAACGCCATGGCCCGTGCCGCGGAGGAAACACTAAGCTACACCACCAAGAAACGGCAGGATTGGTTTGATGAGAATGATGCTACCATCTCTCTTCTCATTGAAACCAAACGACAAGCACGCCTGACTTTGGAAAACCAACCAACAGCAGCTAACAAATGTGCTCACAAGGTGGCTGAAGCTGGTTGCCAGAGAGGTATCCGTGAAGCCCAGAACATCTGGTGGCAAAGAAAAGCTGCAGAAATACAGAGTTTCGCTGACCAACGTGACCTGCGCAGATTCTATGCAGCAACAAAGGAAATATTCGGTCCCACACGGTCATCAGTGGGCAGCCTGAAGGACGCGGATGGGGCCACGACCATCACCGACAGCGAGGGCATCCTGGCCAGGTGGAGGTCTCACTTTGAGAACCTCCTCAATGACCAAGCAGACACCCCAGACGATCTCCTGCGAATGACCCCGCAGCATCCCGTCCGTCACTGGATGGCACTACCACCCTCCATCCATGACTTCAACAAGGCCCTGCAGCGCATGAAGCCCGGCAAAGCCCCAGGGCCAGACAACATCCCGTTGGAGCTCCTCACTCACGGTGGCCCCGGCTTGAGGAACCGTTTGATGCTCCTTATACTGAAAATATGGGAGACCAAGACCCCCCCCCCCAGTGACTTCCGCGATGCAAACATCACTACCATCTTCAAGAAGGGAGACAGGGAGAATTGTAACAACTACCGGGGAATATCACTACTAAGTATCGCGAGTAAGATTTTCGCTCGGATTCTCCTTGACCGCCTCCTTATTCTCGCAGAAGACATCCTGCCAGAGTCCCAGTGCGGCTTTCGACCTTCCCGCGGGACCATAGACATGATCTTCTGTGCGCGACAACTACAAGAGAAGAGCCTCGAACAACAACAGCCCATAATGTTCATCTTCTGGGATTTGAAAAAGGCCTTCGACAAAGTACCTCGACCTGCCATGTGGGCTGTCCTCAAAAGATATGGCTGTCCACCCGATTTTGTCAAGCTGGTGCGTGCCCTCCATGACGGAATGGTTGGGAGAGTCTGCCACCAGAACTCTCTTTCAGACCCATTCCCCATCAACGGCGGCCTGAAGCAGGGCTGTGTTCTGGCCCCGACGTGTTTCTCGCTATACACCGCAGCAATGCTCAACGAGACTCCTCCAGACACACCCTCAGTCGACCTACGCTTCCGCATGGATGGAGGCGCTTTCAACCTCGCTAGACTCCGCGCCAGAACCAAGACCACATTGTGTGCAGTACGAGAACTGCAGTATGCTGATGACAATGCCACCCCAGGTCAGACGGCAGAGGACCTGCAGTCGTTAGCTGATGCATACAACTCTGCCTACGAACGTTTTGGGATGCAAGTCAACTCAGACAAAACCAAGACCCTCGTCCAACATCCACCAGGACTGATGCTCCCCAACTTCAATACCACAGTGAATGACCAACCGTTAGAACAGGTGGACCAGTTCTCCTACCTAGGGAGCATCCTAACATCAACTCCCACAAGCAAAAAGGACGTGGAGAACAGGATCAGGGCAGCCCACTCCGCCTTTGGCCGACTCAACTGCCGCGTATTTAACAACCACGCACTGACAATAACCACCAAAATAATGGTGTTCAGGGCAGTAGTCCTCTCCACGCTCCTGTATGCATGTGAAACATGGACGCTATATAAAAACGATATTAAAAACCTAGAACGCTTCCAACAAATGAAACTGAGGCAGATCTTGAAAATCCCCTGGGAGAGCCACACCACCAACATTGAAGTCTTAGAACGTGCCTCGCTGACCAGCGTGGAGGCCCCATCATCCACCACCGCCTCCGCTGGATAGGACACGTGCATAGGATGGATCCATCTAGGCTCCCAAAGAAAATATTCCACGGAGAACTGACCCAGGGCACCAGACCACGAGGAGCCCCGAAAATGCGCTATAAAGATCAACTAAAGCGCACCCTGGCTCTAACTGACATCGATCCTTCCTCATGGGAAGAAACAGTCAGGGACAGAAAACCTGGAGGAGTACAGTACACCATGGCACCGTGGACTTCGAGGAGAGGAGGAGACAAAATGAGGAGGCTAGGAGAAGGAGGAGAGAGCGATTAGAACAGCCCCGCCCACCACCTACCCTCCCTTGTGAACACTGTCCGCGACTCTTCCACCACAGACTAGGACTTAACAGCCACATCAGACATAAGCACCCACCCCACAGATAGGAGGCTGATGGCTAACGACAGAACCCAATACTCGGACACGAGTGGTCGCCGACGACGACAATGATAAAGATGTAGTAGTAAAACCCTTCATTCAAAGGAATCCTTACCTGGACTAAATCCAAAACATAGAACAAAACATAAGCATGGTACTGAAGAAAAAGGCTGCAGGTGAGACTAACCACCATATGTTGAAATGTGATCCTGAAGTTAGAAAGGTTATTCAAGATAATGGTGACAAAGTTATGTTGTGATGAGGTACTTATGACATATTTGAAAGGTGCCATGTGATAACCTGCTACCACTATCAGAGGTATGGACAACTTGAAAAAGATTGCAAGTTTAAAATTGATAATAAAGTATGCAGAAAATGTTCAGAAAAAACATTCCACCAAGGAGAGCAACTCGCAAATCCAAAGTGTATTAACTGCACAAAGTTAAACAAACCAAACAATCACAGAGTAAATTCAAGAAATTGCAAAACTTTTGACTTGGAATTGAAAAGAAAAACAGAAAATACTGATCATGGATACTAAGGATGTTATAAACTGTGGCTATGTAAATATACAATATGTTGGTAATAAAACTATTCAAATTCGAGAATTGATAAAAGAGAAATACTTGCAAAAACTAGCATTATCTGAAACATGGTTGAATAACTTTGACAAGGCTAAGATCACTGAAATGATCCCCCCCCCCACACACATACACGCCTTCTTTTACATTCAGAGAGGGTAAGTCTGGTGAGTGGTGTCTAAATTCTTTTACTCACAAAGGTTGCTCAAATCACAAAATGTTAAACAGAACTAGTGTAACTAGCTTTGTGTGTGTGTATATATATATATATATATATATATATATATATATATATATATATATATATATATATATATATATATATATATATATATATATATAAACTTTACACAAAAGAAACAGAAAAAAATCCATTGTAAAAGTCTACAAAACTGCAGGAATGAATACTAGAATCTTCTTTGAAGAATTCAGTGCACTCACTGAGAGGATTTTCATGGAGAAAAATAAATTATTTTTTTGTGGAGACTTCAATCTTTGGATGGATGATGCATCAAATCTTGATGCTTTGGCATTTAGCGAGTAATTAGAATCATATCAATTGGTGAATAACGTCGGCTGTACATTCACTTTAACTGGGCAAACGTTGGACCTAGTTTTGAGTGATGGAATAAATGAAATTGTATCTGATATAAAAGTTGAAGAGAAATGTACCATCTTCCCAGTGCACAAACTTATTACGTTTAGTCTATCTCTACAGAAACATACAGTAGTAAAGAAAATAAACTTTAGACAGAAATCAAATTTTTCTCCTACTGTATTTATTGAAGAGGTTACAAATAAAATAAATGATGCTATTAACATTCCCTGTGACCATCCTAACCAACGTTTGTAAGGAGCTGTGTGTGTTAACTGCCTTACAGGCCCTTATACAGTGAGTACAAGTGAATATGATACAATGAATCCACTGATGGAAAAGTCTATAACTTAAAAAACAATCTTTTTGGTCTGACAGATAGAATTTGGTGAAAAAGAGGGAAAAAGACGTAAAGAAAGAAAGTAGAATCAGTTAAAAACTGAAAGTACATAGGTAGAATACAAAACTGCAATACACCAATACAACTACCTACTAAGAAGGAAAAAACATAAATACTATAAGAGAAAGATCCGCGACGCAGCAACAGACATAAATAAGTTATATCATCTCCTAAATGGTACAATGAGAAATGTAAACAAAAAGAAGTTACCTGATGGGTACAGTTACCAAGATCTAGTGAATAGTTTTCTATTATTCTTTAAAAACAAAATTGAAAACATAACGAGGTCATTCGTGAATATTCAACGTCAAATGCACAGATCAAATTATTGAGATTTAACAGCATAACACAAGACGATATCACCAGGATTATCAAGAGAGCAAAAAAAAAAAAAAAAAACCAACTGCGCAATTGATCCTATGCCAGTATATGAATTAACTCTAGAAGGGAACTTTTCTAGTCTAGCCAAAATAATTATGAGAATAGCAAATGCAAGCGATAATGAATGAAAATCTCCCGAATCTAAAAAAAATGGCTATAGTTACGCCGGTTCTGAAAAGTGCTCTGGATTACCAGGAATTAAGCTCATATAGACCTATTTCGAATCTATTCTTTATTTCAAAAGTGCTAGAATACATAATTTTTGAACAACTAGTCAGTCACTTAGAAGTAATAGAAGCTTTGCCAGACAACCTATCTGCTTGCAAAAAACTATACTCTACGGAGACAGCCATCTGTTCTGTTGTAAATATGCTTTATATGATGGATGAAAATAAATGTGGTATTCTAATATTACTCAATCTTCATGCTGCTTTTGATACAGTTGAGCATGAACTGCTACTAAATGATCTACGGTCCATCAGTGTTAAAGACAAAGCTTTTGGATACCTAAAAGACTACTTGGTTGGTAGAAATTACTGTGTGCAAATTGGAAACTTTTAGTCACCATATGAACCTTTAAACAGGGGGGTGCCTCAGGGAAGTGTACTTGGCCCTAACTTATTCTGCATCTATACTATAGGTCTATCAAAAATACTACAAAGGCATGGTGTGAAGTTCAAACTATTTTCAGGTGACACGCAATTTTACTTCTCCATAAATGATATAGACGACACTACTAAAACTCTAAACCAAATCTTTGATAGTGTTACGAGAATGGATGACAATTAAACAACTAAAATTAAATGGGAACAAATCTGAGTTCATTGTGTTTGAAAGAAAACCACTGTGAGAAGTTTGGGTGATATTCAAATAAACAAAATAATGACTCAGCGCCGATATCTAGTAAAGTTCATGACCTAGGTGTATTTCTTGACTGGAACTTGTCCTCCAATGCCGAAATAAATAATGTAGTAAAAACTGCTGGTTATCTTCTAACAAATATTGCTTTTCTAAAAATGTACCTTGATGATTATTCCGTACAGAAACTTGTGATAGACTGTGTAATTACCAGAATTGACTACTGTAACTTCATCTACTAAAATCTACCAAAAGTGCAACTTACAAAATTACAAAACATAATAAACAGAGGAACAAGATCCATAAATGTGTCCCAACTAAAGAAAGGATCACTCCTAATACTAATTGATCCACATTGGCTGCCATTTATAGCAAGAATTTAGTCTAAAATATGTACAATAACCACCAAGCTATCAGAACCAGTCGTCCAAAATATCTAAAAGAATTGTTACATCTTGTGCAGCCAACAAATTGTCCTGACCCGAGAACAGTTACAGATGGTTACAAACTATTAGAACCAAGATACATATCTATGGTAGGCTCTAGAGCCTTTAAATATGCGGCCCCGAGACTATACAATAGGCTCCTATGAGACATCTGAATAATTGAACATATTAAGGCTTAAAAGAGGAAACTGAAGACTTTCTTATTCTGTGTTTCGATAGTGATGACCTAACAGTAAGCGAGCAATAGGCATTGTGAAATGTTGAATGCTCCTGAAATCAACATCATAAAATGACCGTGGAGGTACTGTAGAGAGTAGGGTTTCCCCTGGTGTACAGGATCAGATAAGCATCCCTTAAAGTAAGTAAAGTAAAGTAACTGTTTGAATGATCACAAGTCTTCCCCTCGTATGACAGGGTTTGAATATCAAACTCATTCCACGAGGAGAGGCTAAGCTGGAGACTTCTGTAAGATGTGACCGAAGAATCACGGTCGTATCTTGATGAACCACATCTTCTCATGAGACTAGATGTTCTAATTGCTAGGATAAATAAAGACTGCAAGAGAGTATCTCTTGCGGGATGTGGACTCTCTGTGCTTGGCGAAAACATGAGTGGAGTATTTCAAGTTTGTAGGAGGGGTTTTACCATTACTGGAAAAACCTTGCTCTGGGATGAGAGGAAGATCTTCTTGAATAACTTGGGTTGAAGGGAGAGTTCTGGTTACGGATGAGAGTCATTGTCCGAGTTCACGAGCAAGGCCGAGTCTCATGAAGGGTTGGGCAAATACATTTCTTTGGGCAAGGATTTTTTAGATGGGTGCTGAATGTGCTCACACAAAGGTCTGAGGGCGTATAGGCCAACGAATATCGGGAGAATACAAGATGCTGGCAACCTCTGGTGTTCTTCTTGGGGATCCATCCCAGAGTCCACTGGAATTCTAGCAACTAATTTGCCATAGCGGTCACGTTAGACAGCATTGAATTCAACCTTCTAACACAATAATGAGGTGGTGTGGTAACCCCCTTGGGGTTGTACCTCCCAATGTAGGGGGAGGAACAGATTTAAGGGATCTGCCTTCTTTTGTAGAAGGAACAAAGTGAAGGTGAAGAACGTATGTTCATGAGGGATGAACGTCCCCAAACATGTCAGATTTGATGAAGAAACCTGGCAACATGACTGGGTTTTTCGAAGTTAGAAGGTGATGAAAACTTCGGGAACCGAAGAAACCCTGTTTGTGTTGATGAAGAGTGATGGGTTAGGCTCCCAAAAGTTGGAGGGCTAAAGAAGTAGCGTAAGCCCAAGAGAGGAGAGAAGAAGACCTTGAGCTAGCTTAGCCAAGAACACGAGCTAGTGAGCAGCGAACGGCAAGTAGGCGAACGTCAAGTTGACAAATGGAAAGCTGTTGCACGGCAAGACGGCAAACAATGAGTTGCCTAACGATGATTGGTGATCGATGTGATCAGTAAGAAGCTGGAGATCGTCTAGCCATTAAATCAGTGATTGGCGAGATAGCAAACAGCAAACTGGCAACCCGCGAGCAGGCGATTGGCATGGCGATTGGTGGTTGGTGATCGCTAAGCGAGCAGAGATCTGAAACGGTACATAGCGAGCTGTCAATAGACAGTTAGTGAGCTGAGGAACAGCAGTATGGTTCGATGATCAGTGAGTCGGCGATTGTTGAGCTGATGATTAGAGATTGGCAGGCTAGTTAGCTGGTGATTGGCGATCGGCAAGCTTCCTATTGGCGATCGGCAATCAGCAAGCTGGAGATCGACAATCGGCGAAAAAATGAGCAGGCGATCGGCAACCGGCGGTTGCTAAGCTTGCCATTGGCGATCGTTGAGCTTACAATCAGTGAGCTAGCAGGTTAGGCTGGCGATCAGCAAGCTGATGATAGGGAAGCTGTAAAATAGGCAAGCTGGTGGAAGGCAAGCTATCAAATGGTCTAGCTGTGAGCTGGCAGCCGGAGTGCTGTAGGCAGGCGATCACCAAGAGGAGACGTAAGAGGACGCTCGGGGAGATGCAGATTGACAATCGGTGAGCTGAAAAACAGCAGTAAGGTTTGAATATTGGTGAGTTAGTGATTGGCAAACTAGCAATCGGCGAGCTAACAATCGGAAATTGGTAAGCTGCCTATTGGTGATCAGCGAAAGAACAAGCAGTCATTCAGAGAGTTGGCGATGAGAAAACGACTAGTTGGGGATCGGCGGTTGGCGAGAAGCCGAACAGACGTCTCTTCACCAAAAGCAAAAGAGCATGTGCATCCTCCGCCGGCAAAAGAGGGCCGTAGGACCATCGTCCCAAGGAGAGAAGATTCGAAGCTGAAAATTTAAATTAAAAGCAGTTATTATTTCACCTAATTAATAAAGAAAACCATTGGGAAGCACAACCTAACCCGCAGAGGATCTACCGGCCGCCCATGTAAAGTGAGTGGCGTTGTCTGAGAGAAAAAGCAAGACCAAAGGCGTCCTCTGTGAAGGCCGCAAGCAGATTCCCCCTAAGAACACGTGAGGGGGAGGGCAACGTTAATATCCAAAAGGAGGAGTATCCAAACGATGATAACTCCCCTGCAGCTGCAATTGAGTCACTCTGAAGACCTCCACCTACAGGATGTCCGTTGTCCAAGGGAAGATGGTCGTAAAGGAAGGTTCTCTGCCCATGAAAATCTGCCGCACTACGCTGTTACATAAAAATCAACATTCACAGTAAAAAAAAAAAAAAAAAGATTAAAATATATATAAAAACAAAGAATATTTTCATATATACTTTAAAAAAGAAAAACATAAGATTAAAAAGTCAAAAGGTCGGTCAGCTGGAAAGAGGAAAAAGAAAACATCTCTCTTCCCAAACCAAAAGTAAAATGAATTACAGTCACAGTTGTTTGAGCGAGAGGGGTAGCTACTATCAATGCCGCCTCCCCTTACCCCTAGCAAGTGAGGAATCAAATTTTCTTTCAGTAATGAGAGCAATGTAAGAGTCTTACTTTCCTGATACAAAATTTAAAATTTTCTGATCTTCACAGCTCCTATACTGGTGACCAGGAGCTACTCAACACTTGCATCATGCATTTGAGAAATCATCAGCCCGGGCAGTGCTATCCTCATTTGCTCCAGTCACAAACTGACCATTCACCTTCAACACTGGTGGTGGGCAGGGGATAAATTTGCCTACTATCTTTTTCACTTTCCTCCACACAGAAGATGGTGGTGTTCTACTGTTGACTGAGTAAACAGAAGATACCCAAGACTGGCGCCTAGCTTCTTTCATTGCACAAAGGAAATGTGCTCTACATTTCTTGCATATAATTAGATTCTCCTCAGTGCGATATCTGTGCAATCAAGTTAAAGATCTTCTTGGGGCTCTGCGCAGGGCAGTTAGTTCTGAAGACCATCAAGGGACTGGTCGCCATTTGAATAACCCTGTTTTTGGGGAATTGAATAGACTCCTGCTGTATGAAGAGTTCCATTCAGTAAGTCTATGGCATCATCAACACTTTCAAACTGTTCTGCATTCCCTTCAATTTTGCTTAGCTCACGAAATCTATCTCAATCCACCTTGTCATGATTCCATTGTGGCGATCTATGTAAAGGTGGACCATTATTGGTGTTTATAATGATTGGTGAATGATCACTAGTATACCAATCATCTAATGTCCTCCAATCAAAATCCAGAAGGTAATTATAGCCTGTGATTGACAGGCAATTGCATTACAAGGTACCTGTCTCAACATGAAAGCGCATGGGCTTTCAAGTATTAAGGAGTCCTACATCATCATTCTCCACAACTGATATAATAATGTTATCCCTTGCATTTACCAAATCATCGCCCCATAAAGGATGGCTACCATTCAAATCTCTGGATAGGTCGAAACACAGCACCTTGAACTGGTATATCTTTCCTTCTAATGTGAATCTTAGGTACTTCTTTGAGGATGGATGCATGAGGATCTAGACATACTGTATTCATTCTTAAGGTCTAACAAAATCATGAAGTCCTGTGATCTGACGGCCTGTCTCACCATCTGTGTCTTCTCCATCTTGAACGAGGTCTGATGCACAACCTCGGTCAAGGTCGAGAGATTGATGACTGGTTTCCAGCCTCACGACACTTTTTCTGTAAGATATAAGGGACTGTAGAAACCTGGAAACCATTATGGGACCTCTTGGAAAGCATCCTTCCCTAGCCCGTGCAGGAATCTGACATGGTCGGATGGAGGGTCAGAGGAGGGTGAGAGCTGGTGAATGGGACAATGCATCCCTCTATTAGTATGGAAACCGACCATTCCTCGCCTCTGTGGAGCATCCATCTCTGCCATCTGCTCTTCAGGCATTTGACTACCGGTGGATTGGTTAGAGGAACGCCATCTCTAGCGGGATCATCCTCGTCTACTTCTAGTACATCCTTTGCCTCTCCTCAAGCACCTAGGTCGAAAGGGCTGTCTGAGGGCTTCAGTCTGCACTGCCTACTTCGTCTGGGAGCTCTTCTTCGACCCGTGAGCCTTATCCCAAGAAGATCTCTGTGATGAAGGTACTGAAGAGTGGGATCATGAGATCTCATACCTATAGAGGAAGGAGTCCTGGCTTGCCTTCCTTCATCTCTTGGCAACCGCCTCGGTATCCTACACCTTAAATAGGGAAGGATCATCCAAAGGGACATCACTTCCCTCTTCGGTACCTGCCACTGGAATTTTAAGAGTACCTTATTGTGGCACCTGAAAACCCATTTGATCCACTGGTTGACGATGTTCTTGGTTAGAAACTCGAAAATCTTACACCCCAAGAGTAGGAAGGCCTACAATGCTTCCTTCCTCTGAAGGATGGAGAGGTCTTCCTTCTTCACAAAATAACCTACCGTCCCAACCAGTAATCCAACCATGAAACTGATTGCAAGGAACAACTTGCAACCCTTTCCATGTTGGTGACGTCTCCCAAAGAAGAAGTGTACAGGCAAGGTTGCCAGTTTGGCCAAAGAAGAGTTATGCGATAGAGCCAAGATTGCTGGATCTAATAGTAGAGGAGATGGATCATCCTCTACTATCTCGTATTACTTCCTTTGCTGGACTTACAGAGACGGAAGTAACAACAGATTAGAGGGGCCGAGGTTTCTGACACTTGGGCGTAAGCCCTCTTCTTTGCCTCCTTCATTTCCCTCAATGTTTTGGTGGGTCTCGGCGTATTGCAGAAGAGGTCAAGGAATGTGTCCTTGCCTTTCGCTGGGACCTGATCAGGCTTCCCTATACTGTTGACCTTCCTTATGCAGGACAGGACTAGCAGAAAGAGGTGGTCTGCCTACACCTCTTCTAGGGACGAGATCTTGGGGCTGGGGAAGCCGGCAGCACTCTGCTGGAATGCTACGAGCTGTCGTATAAGGTTCTCCCTCCTCCGAGGTAACACCCAGAGCAGCCTGGGGAGGGTCGAGGTCATTGTTAGAGTTCTTATTAGGAGAGGACTGAGCCCTTGCACGAAGATCGTTGTCCTCCAGTCTTACGGAAACAGATGTTGAAGCCGCACAACGTTTCATTTAAGAATGACACTCATTCATAGAACGCCAATTCTTAGGTAATGTCTTGATGTCCTTCCTTTCTCGTGAATGGTTGTTAAAGTCCTCGAGAAAGAAAGAACTCTCCATCTCTTCTAACTTTTTGAGTCTTGTTCCTTAATAGGGAGCAGGAGGAACATTTGCCACCTTTGTAGAAGATTCAGGTCGCATCAACTCTAAAGGCGAAAGCCTATAGTTGTCTGTGAGAGTGATCT
The DNA here is from genome assembly GCF_036898095.1 of Palaemon carinicauda. NCBI lineage: Eukaryota > Metazoa > Arthropoda > Malacostraca > Decapoda > Palaemonidae > Palaemon > Palaemon carinicauda. Next base: position 16,967,504 of record NC_090749.1, read on the forward strand.
TCCTTGGAGACCTCAATCACTCAGGGGTAGTGTTTACCCTCTGATTCCTTTTCCTCCTCTGTGGCACAATTGGAATTAACTCCAGCCTCTCCAAGACCAGGTACTGGCTGGTAAGTATCTTGGTCTTCAGGCTGAGAATTGGGGGTGATAGGTGGTGGCTGTGTAGCCTCGCTACTGCGTCTGGGATCAGATGGGCAGTCATTCCCCTTGGATGACTCTAGCAGGATGATAGGAACACCCGGAGAAGGAACTTGCGGGGAACACATGGTTGGTCAAGAGACTGCCTGCTTCAGAAAGGTCCAGAAAGCAAGGGACATCTTTCGAGAAGGGCATCGTTCTCGATTGACCCCTATGCACCTGCTTCCTTGGCTTATGTGGAGTGCCAAGGAGAGGCAGGGGTTGAGAAGATGTCAGCTCATGTCCGTCCTGCTCATCTTCACTATGGAAGTGAGCGCCATCAACATGTCTTTCCGAACGATCAGCTTGTGAAGGGAAAACTACCCTTATTTGCAGGGGAAATCACTATTCCTCTTGCAAAGTAGACTGACTATAAGGAGAGCGATAGCAAGGTGACAGTTGATGAGGCACGTTTGAGCGCTCCTCCTCAGTTTGCATAGGCAAGATGCAGTCTACCTGTGTGCACTCATCTATCTGCGTGCTGCGGCGCATGCCAGTAGGGTAGAACTGGCCTTTGCTTTGGACGATGTTTCTTGCACGTGAATCCAGATAGGAAGACTTGCCAAAGAGAGCAATGCGCGTAGCAGAGGTAGCACGCACTCCTTCTTCAAGCAGATGAGCTTGTCCACCTACCTCATTAGGTGGTAGGGTGTGCAACACCACGCGAGACCTGCCTGCTAGAAGTTTTTCAACACGCCAACTCACTAGCGTGTCACGGAGGGAAACTCTCCAGTTCGCCTTGTGAACAAGAGGAGAAGGGCCCGGTGTCTTCCTTTCCTCTACGGGATATGAAGGACAGGTGGTTGCTGAGTCCTTGGGCACAGACATCAAAGAATGTTCTCCCTTGCGAGGAGAAAAACTAAGGCGCAAGCTCATGAGACCTTGGTCTTGCTTAGCCCTACGCTGTTCCCTACGGACACGACGACGAGGGAGAATGATCGCAAGCAATAGCCTCCAACCATCATCATACAGCTCTGAAAAGTTGTGCTCTGATGGACTAGAGCAGGGCATGGATGATTCCAAAGCCCTTCAGTGGAAACCCCGGAGGGAAACTACTCAGGAGAAGACCATCTCTCCTGTGGACAGGAGGGACGATCAACCACTTTTGCCTCTGACGGCAAATCTCCTCGCAACCAGGTGAAGGAAAGCCTTCCCTCGGAAGGAAAGACTACCCAACACCTGGTGGAGAACGACTCACCCTCGTAAGGGAAGGTTGTCCAAGACCTGGAAGCGGACCTCTAGGCAAGTCACTCGGTCTCCCTTCCGGAAGAGCAAACTCAGCCAGAAAATCTACTCCATGAACCGCCCTTAGGACGTACTGTAGTCGAAGTTTGTCGCCGGGTTCACCCACAAGGGATCCCTCAACTAGTCACTCCTGGGAGTGTTTGTCAGCAACTGTACCCGCCTGCCCGACAAAGCAGAGCGAACGTCTGGCCAAGCAGAAGCTGAAGTTAGGACAGCCGAGCACATGCGAGATTTAGTCCTTGACCTATGGAGTCTTCAAGCGGAAAATCGTAATCAATCCCCGGGAAAGATGTCTGCTACCATTGCATGCCTATGCCTATGCAAGACGTCCTGCAACCTTTCCTTGTAAGGGGAACCCGTTAACCCCAAGGATGGCCACAGTAGACGAACTGCTTCGTGAGAGAGAGACTCCCTTATGACGGCAGCCAATGCTACTTCGCTAAGAGGAAACAATGGAGGCCCACGTCACATGAGCACCACCCGTACTCATCCAATTCCCAGAGCAAGTTGAATGAGCAGAGTCATCATTGAGAGGTCAAGTCGACAGAGATTGATGGCGAGGATTTTTCCCCTTCGAGGCTGACCTCAAGGATGAAGGATCCCTCTTCGCCTTCTTCTTCCGTCACCTACTAAACCTCGATCAATGAGAGACCGACCACTCTCGACATACAGTACTTGACAAGGAGATTCCTGTGTGCAAGAGTGACCTTTACACACAGGGCAGACACCGTGAGTATCTATCTCCTCTGCCAACATGAAAGTGTCCCAACGGCATCCTTCATTGCTGGGAAAAACCTGCATACTTAAGGATCTCATGAGAAGTCGCACCGGAAAAAGAATAAGGATTTTTTTTTTTTGCCTTTAGACTAGTTATTTGTAATTCATTATATCACAATGTCTGTATTCCACTAAGCGGAACTAAAAAGTGACGGTTGTTTACAAGTGTTTGTGTGAACAGGGTAGTAAGTCTACCCCTGCTACCACCCTCCATTAACTAGTGGAGGGTACTTACACTTCACAAAAGCTTTAACGGCTGGTTTTCAGCTAGCACCGAAATAATACTCCCATGTAGAGAGCGTAAGGTTTGTATATACTGCCGGAACAAATCACTTTTATGCATACAAGAAAACAGTAGCAATGATGTCACTTAATTCTGAATTTCAGCTATCCTCATTATTATCATTATTATTATTATTATTATTATTATTATTATTATTATTATTATTATAGTTATTATTACTAGCCAAGCTACAACCCTAGTTGGTAAAGCTAAATACTATAAGCCCATGAGTTCTGACAGGGAAAAATAGCCCAGTGAGGAAAGGAAATAAGGAAATAAATAATCGATATAAGTAATGAAAAATTGAAATAAAATATTTCAAAAACATTACCAACCTTAAAACAGATATTTGATATATAAACTATAAAAGGACTTATGTAAGCCTGTTCAACATAAAAACATATGCTGCAAGTTTGAACTTTTGAAGATCTACTGATTCAACTACTCAATTAGGAAGATCATTCCACAACTTGGTCACAGTTGGAATAAAATTCTAGAGTACTGTATAGTACTAAGCCTCATGATTAGAATTAACTGCATACCTAGTATTACGAACAGGATGGAACTGTCCGGGAAGATCTGAATGTAAAGGATGGTGAGAATTATGAAAAATGATATTTTAATTTTAAAATAAATTTTTGAATATACTTACCCGGTGAATATATAGCTGCAACTCTGTTGCTCGACAGACAAACTCTACGGAAAAAACTCGCCAGCGATCGCTACACAGGTTGCGGGTGTGCCCAACAGCGCCATCTGTCGACCAGATACCCAGCTCTTATGTAAACAAAGACTCAATTTTCTCCTCGTCCCACTGCGTCTCTATTGGGGAGGAAGGGAGGGTCATTTAATTTATATATTCACCGGGTAAGTATATTCAAAAATTTATTTTATAATTAAAATATCATTTTTAAATATTTAACTTAGCCGGTGAATATATAGCTGATTCACACCCAGGATGGTGGGTAGAGACCAGTAATATATGTTTACATTTTATGAGCTAAGAGTTTTTTATTTCATTTTAGAAGTTATCAAAATAACAAAAACAAAATAAATAGGTACCTGGTAAGGAAGTCGACTTGAACAATTACTCTGCCTTTTAAGTACGTCTTCCTTACGGAGCCTCGCGATCCTCTTAGGATGCTGATCGACCCCTAGGAGCTGAAGTATCAAGGGTTGCAACCCATACAACAGGACCTCATCAAACCCCTAATCTAGGCGCTCTCAAGAAATGACTTTGACCACTCGCCAAATCAACCAGGATGCGAAAGGCTTCTTAGCCTTCCGGACAACCCATAAAAAAACAACATTTCAAGAGACAGATTAAAAGGATAAGGAATTAGGGAATTGTAGTGGTTGAGCCCTCACCCACTACTGCACTCGCTGCTACGAATGGTCCCAGTGTGTAGCAGTTCTCGTAAAGAGACTGGACATCTTTCAAGTAAAATGACGCGAACACTGACTTGCTTCTCCAATAGGTTGCGTCCATTATACTTTGCAGAGATATATTTTGCTGAAAGGCCACGGAAGTTGTTACAGCTCTAACTTCGTGCGTCTTCACCTTAAGCAAAGTTCGGTCTTCCTCACTCAGATGTGAATGAGCTTCTCGTATTAACAATCTGATAAAGTCTGACCAAGCATTCTTTGACATAGGCAAGGATGGTTTCTTAACTGAACACCATAAAGCTTCAGATTGGCCTCGTAAAGGTTTAGTACGCTTTAAATAGAACTTAAGAGCTCTAACAGGGCATAAGACTCTTTCTAGTTCATTGCCTACGATCTCCGATAAGCTGGGAATATCGAAAGAATTAGGCCAAGGCCGAGAAGGCAGCTCATTTTTGGCTAGAAAAACCAAGTTGCAGCGAACAAGTGGCTTTTTCCGACGAAAATCTGATGTTCTTGCTGAAGGCATGAATCTCACTGACTCTTATAGCCGAGGCTAAGCATACCAGGAAAAGAGTCTTAAGAGTGAGATCTTTCAGGGAGGCTGATTGTAACGGCTCCAACCTGTCTGACATGAGGAATCTTAGTACCACGTCTAAATTCCATCCAGGGGTAGCCAAACGACGCTCCTTGGTGGTCTCAAAAGACTTAAGGAGGTCTTGCAGATCTTTATGTTTGGAAAGATCTAAGCCTCTATGCCGGAAGACCGATGCTAACATGCTTCTGTAGCCCTTGATAGTGGGAGCTGAAAGGGATCGTCCTTTTCTCAGGTATAAGAGAAAATCAGCTATTTGAGCTACAGAGGTACTGGTCGAGGATACAGAAACTGACTTGCACCAGTCTCGGAAGACTTCCCACTTCGATTGGTAGACTCTAATGGAAGACGCTCTCCTTGCTCTAGCAATCGCACTGGCTGCTTCCTTCGAAAAGCCTCTAGCTCTCGAGAGTCTTTCGATAGTCTGAAGGCAGTCAGACGAAGAGCGTGGAGGCTTTGGAGTACCTTCTTTACGTGTGGCTGACGTAGAAGGTCTACCCTTAGAGGAAGACTTCTAGGAACGTCTACTAACCATCGAAGTATCTCGGTGAACCATTCTCTCGCGGGCCAGAGGGAAGCAACTAACGTCAACCTTGTCCCTTCGTGAGAGGCGAACTTCTGCAGTACCTTGTTGACAATCTTGAACGGTGGGAATGCGTAGAGATCCAGATGTGACCAATCTAGGAGGAAAGCATCTATATGTATTGCTGCTGGGTCCGGGACTGGAGAGCAATAAGAGCAATAAATTGGAAGCCTCTTGGTCAGCGAGGTTGCAAAGAGATCTATGGATGGTTTACCCCAAGTGGCCCAAAGTCTCTTGCACACATCCTTGTGGAGGGTCCATTCGGTTGGAATTACTTGCCCTTTCCGACTGAGACAATCTGCTATGACGTTCAAGTCGCCTTGGATGAACCTCGTTACTAGGGAGATGTCTTGACCTTTTGACCAGATGAGCAGGTCCCTTGCGATCTCGTATAACGTCAGTGAGTGGGTACCTCCTTGTTTGGAGATGTACGCCAAGGCCGTGGTGTTGTCCGAGTTAACTTCCACCACTTTGTCTCGAAGGAGAGACTTAAAGCTTTTCAAAGCCAGATGTACTGCCAACAGCTCCTTGCAGTTGATATGCATGCTCCTCTGACTCGAGTTCCACAGTCCTGAGCATTCCCGACCGTCTAGAGTCGCGCCCCAGCCCACGTCCGATGCGTCCGAGAAGAGAACGTGGTTGGGAGTCTGAACAGCCAGGGGAAGACCCTCTCTTAGGTTGATATTGTCCTTCCACCAAGTCAGACAAGACTTTATCTTTTCGGAAACCGGGATCGAGACCGCTTCTAGCGTCTTGTCCTTTTTCCAGTGAAAAGCTAGATGGTATTGAAGAGGACGGAGGTGTAGTCTTCCTAGTGACACAAATTGTTCCACGGATGACAGCGTCCCTACCAGACTCATCCACAGCCTGACTGAGCAGCGTTCCTTCTTCAGCATCTTCTGGATGGATAGCAGGGCTTGATCTATTCTGGGGGCTGATCGTCTTGTTGTTCAGCAACGTCCTCATCAGTGGGTTCCTCATCCGAAAACTGATGAGGAAACGGCAACGGAGTGGGCAACGTCTGGCTCGCTGAGTCCGGTCGCACTGGTGCATGCGTGACGGAGCCGGACGCAACATCATGGAACTGCTGCACAGTCTGTGAACTGTCAACAACCATGGGTGCGCGAGGAAGCACAGCGTCAACCCGAGACTGTCTAGACCGTCTGGGTTGTGCAGTCAACACCCTACCGGGTTGCTGAGGTTGACGCACTGCGTCAAAACAAGTCACCTCTGCTGGTTGTTGAACGTCCTGAACGTCAACAACCACCTCCGAGCGTCGCTTAACGTCAACGTGCGGCTGGCAACCCACACTGGGTCGCATCGGTGGAGGAACCACCTCAACTGGCAGACGCGAGTAGGTTACCTCAGCGTCAACAGGGCGCACAACCGACCGGTTGGAAGGTTGTTGGCCAGAAGGTTCGGCAGCAACCTTCTCCGCATTAAAGTCTTCTATCAAGGACGCAAGCTTGGACTGCATGTCTTGCAGCAAAGCCCATTTAGGGTCTACGGGAACAGGTGCGGCAACAGTCGGGGTTAGCGACTGAGGCGGTACCGCTTTCCATCCCTGAAAGTCTTGTTTATGCATGACATAATTGTACACAAACTTCAAAGGCTCGAAAACAGCTGTGAAGTTGACCTGTAAAAAACTTGGAGCATCTCCTGGCCAGGCGCCAGGGAGAGTCTACGAGATTTGAGAAGTCTATCTGGACAGAGGCATGAACTCCCAAGCCGAGAACTTCTCTCGTGTCATATCAGACTCTCGCTCTATAAGCCAGTTTAAAAGAAGGGAAAGCAAAGGCTGTATCCCCCAAACTCCTCCTGGTGATAAACCAGTCGCCTAGCCAACGTAAAGCTCTCTAGGAGAGCGAGAGAGCACTAGCTTAAAAACAACGGCTTCGAAGTAGCTAGGCCTAGTGTAAGCTCTGACGTTTAGGCGAATGAGGAGCAGCAGTTACAAAAAGATCCGGACAAAGATCCTTAAAAAAAAATCATCATGATTTAATTAAAGTCCATAGGGGGCTAAGCAGCTTTAGGCTCCTCTCCGTCTGACAGAGTCCTCAAGGGAATGTCAGTAGGAGGGGGAACAGCAACTTCCTCATCTACAGGAACCTTGTCCGATAAAAGCTGAGTCTCAAGCAAGGGAGAGACCTACCGTGGTGGCAATGCTTTACAAGCAGAGTCCACACTCACTGGTGCATAAGTAGCGGACCAGAACGCAACGTCATGTAACTGCTTGACAGTCTGTGAACTGTCAACAACTGAACTGTCAACCACAACAGGTGCGTGAGGACGCACAGCGTCCACTCGAGACTGCTTTGACTGCCTAGACTGAGCAGTCAAAACAACTCTAGAATGCGGAGGTTGACGCACAGCGTCAAAACAAGTCAACTCCGATTGTTAGCGAACGTCTTGAACGTCAACAGGAGCATCAGCAAGTGGCCTAACGTCCAAATGCGGCTGAAAATCCACACGAGACCGCATCGAGTGTGGTTCTAAACAACCTGACTGACGTGACTTAGCTACGCCAACGTCAACAGGAAGCACAAAGGAACGTTAGGTTGGCTGAAAGCCAGGATATCGATGAGATAAACGGCTAGACTCAACGGACTAATCGGCAGAATAGTCTTCCATAAGGGAGGCAAGCATATTCTGCATGTCTTGCCATACAACCCATTAAGGATCAACGGAAATGGTTGTGGTAAGAGACGAGGGTAACGTCTGTGACCGCAACACTTTGCCAACAAAAAAGACTCTCGGAGTCTGTTACGCTTTTGTTAGGCGGCGAGCAGTTATCCGATGACTGCATAGGGTCAGAGCTGTCCTAATGGCTGTAACCAGGACGCTGGACCTGTCCTGAAAGGACTGACTTTCGCTTAAGGGCTTCGAAACCTTGTGACAGGTTTCTTATGCGAAAAGCCTTCGGATGACGAGGAGAAAAAACGTCTCTCTCGTCTTATGGTAGGGGAGATCTTGGTAAGATACACCCGATACCATAGAGGGAAACGTCTGTTCGTTGATCAAGGCCTCTCGAACCCATAAGTCGTTCGACATTACTTCTCCCCTGGGCTTGGGAGCTTGCAAGAGGTCCCAGACTAGGTGAACGACAGGCACAAACAGACGAACCCTCGGACGCAACACTGTAACACTTTGCGCATATCACTTTATCACTTCGATTTTCTGTTTTGCACTTATTTCACTGAAATCGAAAATTTTACTGATTTCTTCCTGAAACACGCAATTCTACCTTTCATTAAAAGGTAGTAATTGCGAAATCAGTCGTATAATGCAAGCTCATTAATACCAGCAAAAAACAGAAAACATATTTTAAGATAAACAATTCAGTGGCTGGGAAAGAGACTAAACACTAGTTCATATAAACTACGTTTTCAATCTCTCACCGCACATAGCCTGGGGACGAGAATAAAAAACTAAAAACGTTTTATCCTTCCTCCCCGTACAGAGACTAGGGACGAGAGTAACTCGAGAACAACGTTACCCGCTTGAACGGAACGTTTTCTCTCGTCTCTCTCCCTCCGTCTCTCTCTCTCTCTCTCTCTTTCTCTCTTGATTTCGCACCTAAGAGAAGAGCCCAATTATATTTCGTCAAAAAAAACATGTTATTTGACTAAAGGAAAAAACTGAAAGGTTTTTCAAATAAAAAGTTCCTTTAAAATAGAATTTAAAACATTTAAGCTAAGAAAGAATGAACAAAACGTCAGAATCGATTTACTCTTACTGCAAAGTGAAACCGTGATACATTCTCTCTCTATCGTAACGATAGAGCGCATGTTGAACGTCCTGAACGTCAACAACTGCGTAGCATAAATAAACTAAACGTTAGTTCATCTTTGAAAACAGTACGAAGACTATCAAAGAAATTCTTTCATAAAATATTACATTTAAAAAGTTTTAAATCCTTAGCTCTTTAAAAGCTATTTACGATATAAAGGGCTCAACGTTGATTAACTTCGGTTTCCAAGTTAGGACCGCCTACTCTCAGGAAAGGTCGCATATAAACAAAACATTAAAATTTATTTTTATATGTTTATAATAGATGGAAAGTTAATCGAAGAGGCCTAATAAAGGCGGAGAGATATAAAATATATAGAGGAAAATCTATAAATAATTTATAACGTGATAAGATAATTACTAAAAGCCTAAACACACTTCCGTCTAAGGGAAGGGTCGGCCATTTAAAAGTGAAAGAAAGTCCATACTCTCTTTGTCACCATAATTAAATCTATCCAAAACGAGTTCAAGATTTAAGATGAAGATAAAACACCTGCATTGCGAAAGCTCAAAACCAGAATATAGTACTTCACCAATATGATGTGAAAAACTCCAGTTTAGCAACAGCGAGTAAAGTACGTCTTGTCGACACGTCGACAGAGAGAAAATTGAGTCTTTGTTTACATAAGAGCTGGGTATCTGGTCGACAGATGGCGCTGTTGGGCACACCCGCAACCTGTGTAGCGATCTCTGGCGAGTTTTTTCCGTAGAGTTTGTCTGTCGAGCAACAGAGTTGCAGCTATATATTCACCGGCTAAGTTAAATATTTATAAATCTTATGCAACATGCATAATGAACAAATTGAACACTAGTGCCACCAATTAATATCTAGTTCAGGAATAATTAATTTGATAGACTGCAAGTTCCTGTAAAACAAATTAAGATAACAAATTTGGAAGTACTTTGTATTTTTCCTAGTATACAAACCTGAAGCTATATATAGGGGTATTACTTTCGGCGTAGCTAAAAGACAAGCCGTGATAATTTTAGTGAGGGATAACTACCCCATCCGCTATTTAGCGGGTGGGGTGTTGGGTAGACTGGCTACCCCTCTTACTCACACCTCTCGGCTGAGTAGCCACTTTGCTTTATGGCTGGACTTCTCGAGGGACAGAGTGGTAGACCAATTTGTATAAATAGCTTCAAGTTTGTAAACTAGGAAAAATGTCAAATTCGTAGATAATTTGTATTTTTCCTAACTATACAAACCTTAGCTATTTACATGGGGTGATTACTTCGGCGCAGCCGATGACGAGCCATTAAGTTTTAACGAGGGTTTCCTACCCCACCGCTAGTTAGCGGGGGTGGGGGGGGGGTAGCTAGCTACCCCTCCCCCTCACACACACCGGAGAATACTCCACTTTACTCAGAGGTAGGACTTATCTTGCGGGACAGGGTTGGCGGGCACATAACTGTAAATAGCTAAGGTTTGTATAGATAGGAAAAATACAAATTATCTACGAATTTGTCATTTGTTCCGTAACTGAAATACAAACCATGCTATTTACATGGGGTGACTTAACCCTTAGGAAGGGTGGTAAGTCCCGGCCATACTGGCTTTGGCTTGCCCGGGGATTCCATATTCGAGCGATCAAGTACTCGGACAATAGGGAATCCCTGCTCCTCGCTGGCGGTTGTGAAACTACCGCGGCCTACGTAAGGTGTGTGCGAAGGTGAAAAGTGACTTGTCCCAGGCAGTTGCCCTGGAGTCCCTCAGAAGGGAATGCAGGCTAGGACTCTCCCAATACCACCTCGTCAGGGTATGGGGACATGACAGTATTACGCCTAATACTAGGAACACAAGAAGCATGGTCTACCTGCAGTGGTTTGAGGTCAGCTGTGCAGAGAACCCAGGATGCTGCTCTCTCCGTGGGAGGAGAGGATAAAGAAAAGGATAAGGGCCAGACAGATCTTTTCATTCATGCAGACTAACACCAGGTAACAATGCCCTCAACCTTCTGCTACTTGTCCATCAAGGAGCCTGAGGTTTAGACCAGTTGTTGTGAAGCCACCACAGGGCCGATAGAAACGTATCGAGCCTCCTGTGGGTCATGTCTTGCAGGTAAGGGGCTGAGAAGAAGGTCTGATGCTTCAACATCCCCGCTTATAGGACCTGCGTCACTGAAAGATGCTCCATGAAGGGCAGGGACGTATCTAAGCCCCTGACATCATGGGCTCTAGGGCGGTGAGACGGAGAAGGGTCAGGATTCAAGGCAAGGTGTAGCACACTGCGAATCCAGGCCGAGATGGTACTCCTGGAGACCGTTCTCCGAGTTACCCAGGATCCCTGAACGAGACTTGGACCTGGAGACGAACTGCAGCTGTACAGACAGTCCCCAACTTACGAACACAATAGGGACCGAGAGTCTGTTCGTAAGCTGGATTGTTCATAAGTCGTTAGTGTTAAATTTTGGTCTAGAGTAAGCGTAACCTAACTCAGATGTCTACGATTTTCAGCCGTAAAAGTCAACAAATAGCCCCATTTCATATAAAATAGGTTATTACAAATATTTTACTTTATCATATTACAGTAGTCTGTATAATACTGTAATGTTCAGTACAGTAGGTTGTTAGTCGTGGCGATCAATTTCTCATGAAACAAAAACACGGCTTTCGATTACAACAGCTGATTCTCTCTCTCTCTCTCTCTCTCTCTCTCTCTCTCTCTCTCTCTCTCTCTCGTGTTATAAAATACTTACATATAGATGAAGAAACTAAAATTAGTTTTCCTAGTGTCAATTAAATACGAAACGAAAAAATTATGCCGTGTCTACATCCATTTCAATCGTAGCTAAAAATATGGCATCCAATTTCATCAGCAAACCACTATTTTTTGGGAAACATCATTTTATTCTAGAAAATTGCTACTCTTTAAATAGTTAATTGCACATTAAGAAAGCGTTAACTTTTGTTTTTAAATTTTGGGTGTGTTTTAAAAATCGAGTATTGTTCACTTCTTTTTGTTTTACTTTATGCCGAGACTACATCCATTTCAATCGTAGCTAAAAATACGGCATCCGATTTCATCAGCAAACCACTATTTTTTGGGAAACATCATTTTATTCTAGAAAATTGCTACTCTTTAAATAGTTAATTGCACATTAAGAAAGCGTGTACTTTTGTTTTTAAATTTCGGGTGTGTTTTAAAAATCGAGTATTGTTCACTTCTTTTTGTTTTACTTTATGCCGAGTCTACATCCATTTCAATCGTAGCTAAAAATATGGCATCCGATTTCATAAGCAAACCACTATTTTTTGAGAAACATCATTTTATTCTAGAAAATTGCTACTCTTTAAATAGTTAATTGCACATTAAGAAAGCGTGTACTTTTGTTTTTAAATTTCGGGTGTGTTTTAAAAATCGAGTACTGTTGATTTCTTTTTGTATTACTTTATGCCGAGTCTACATCCATTTCAATCGTAGCTAAAAATACGGCATCCGATTTCATCAGCAAACCACTATTTTTTGGGAAACATCATTTTATTCTAGAAAATTGCTACTCTTTAAATAGTTAATTGCACATTAAGAAAGCGTGTACTTTTGTTTTTAAATTTCGGGTGTGTTTTAAAAATCGAGTATTGCTGATTTCTTTTTGTTTTACTTTATGCCGAGTCAGCATCCATTTCAATCGTAGCTAAAAATACGGCATCCGATTTCATCAGCAAACCACTATTTTTTGGGAAACATCATTTTATTCTAGAAAATTGCTACTCTTTAAATAGTTAATTGCACATTAAGAAAGCGTGTACTTTTGTTTTTAAATTTCGGGTATGTTTTAAAAATCGAGTATTGTTGATTTCTTTTTGTTTTACTTTTGGCTGTGTGATCAGATCAGCTGAAGTCTATCTGCTGCTCTTGAGAGCGTACGAATACACTAACAAAGTATCGTTTATACCATTTCTTAACTTATTCAAACCGTCTATACAGTTGATATTACATAAGCACCAATGTGTTATAACCCATCAATTTTTTTTGTTTATTACATTTAAAACAACACTCTCTCTCTCTCTCTCTCTCTCTCTCTGGGCTACTTTTCACTACCTCCCATTCCTTACCTCTCTCTAACAAATGATATCTTTGTTGCTCCTCAAAGTTTCATTTATATTGAAAATCAATCATGATTCAATTTTCCTTACTTTCTCCAATCTCGCACCATCTGTCACATCGAACGTTATAGCGGTAACTTAATTGTTCGACAACTTTAAAAATCGGGCTAGTACTTGCTTCTTCTCATACTTTTTATTTTAGATGGTTTCATAATTGAGGGGGGTACAAGTTGACTTATAACTGAAGTTAGGAAAAGTATTTTGGATATGGAATGGACAATCATCTTTAGTAACAGTTTAGAATTATCGTAAATTATCATTCTGTCATTAGCGGCACTTTGTTATTGATGATTAAACACGCCCCCCCCCCAAGAAAAAGTTTTCCTACTTTGCTACGTATGTAGGATTTTATAGATACGGTAAATAATATTTGTAATAACATATTTACTAAAAGCTTTTAATATCATTATTTATCACTTTCATCATGCACGTTTAATGCCTTCGTTTGTTTATTATGATGGAAGGTTTCCGTTTTAGGCGGCATCATAAAGTAAAACATTATATAAATTGCATTCATTTAATTTATTTGGAAGTCCTAAGAAAAATTAAGTAGAACATTGGTAATAACAAAATCAACATATAGTCAATACAAGTCGGGAGTGGCGCTAATTTCAAAATTTAAACTTGCGATGAAATCTACGGATGTTTGGACTTCCGTCAATTTGTGTTCGTATGTCCGGATGTTCGTAACATGGATGTTCGTATCTTGGGGAGCGTCTGTACTCTGAAGACACCAGCTCGGACCCTCTACCGGCAAGGTAGCAGATGGACTGAGTCATCTGCTACAGGACGGAGACTCGAACCCTGGAAGGAGTCGAAGCGGGTCCGGCACTCTCGGATTCTGAGTCTCGGCAACAAAGCTCAGGGACGAACCTGAATGTTACCTCCCCCTAACCCCCTGAATGGGCGAAGTCGTAAGAGAGACCATGTGACTCGCTTGGCTGAAGATAAGCTAGTAGGAACACTGTCTACCCCGAAAGGTGGTGGGCTGGGGACTTATGTAGTGGTTCGTCAGGGGGTCTCTTTAGAGACTCGAGGACTCGAACCACGTCCCAAGGAGGAGGTCTCACCTTTGACTGAGGGCAGGAGAGGACAAGGCTTCGCATGCAAAGGAAGAGTTCCAGTGGGGGGAGAAATGTTTGTCCCTAGAGCCAGGAGGCGAGACTTAAGGCTGAGGGATAGCCTTTCACAGTCGAAACTGAAAAGGCCCACTTATCCCGCAATCCCACTAGGGGCTCCGCTAATGCTGGAAGCGGCAACGTGTGGAGGGATGCCCTCTCCACGACACCGGTCACAGAAACTCGCCCTATCGCCTGGGAGACTACTGCGGAAGACTTGCGCAGGTGTCCAGGCCTCCTTTTCGCCACTTGTTGCGAAAATCCTCTCTCTTTGAGGAGATGCTGGATAGACTCCCGGCGGGAAGAGGAGCAAGCTACGGAGGCAACACATTGATGGTGTCCCACCGTTGCTGGAAGGCCTGCTACCAGAGGGCCTTGGGATCCGTGACCGGGGAGCAGTACAGCGGTAGCTTGCAGCTCAGTGCCGTAGCGAACCGGTCCACCGAGGGAGCCCCACCGAGGCAGGACTTGTAGGCTACTTGAGGATCCAAAGACCACTCGGAAAGTGGTGTCTGTGACACACTGCTCAAACTGTCGGCGGGCCCATTCCTTTGCCTGGAATCAAGCGAGCTGCCAAGGAGACCGAGGGGGACTCGGACCATCCCGGTATCTCTACCGCAGGACGGGATGGTTGTACTGAAAAGTACCTCCTTGTCTGGGCCAGAAACCATCACTGTGGTGTTGTTGATCCTCATAACCACAGAGTAGTCCGCCAGGCTAGGTGGAGCTACTGAAGAGCCAGAAACACGGTTTCCGTCTCTAGTAGGACTAGAGAAGGTTCTTCCTGGTTCTGACACCCGGCCAGAGGACCCGTGGATCAGAACGTGGGCCCCCCCTTTTCTTTGACGCGTCCGAAAACAGCATCAAGTTAGGGGGAAGGACGAGAAGGACCACTCCCTCTTGTAGGCCCTCGTCAGCTTCCCACCCCTATGGGTTCGTCTGTACTGGTTGTCCTCTAGGGGTCTCGGCGTCTGGGGAGACGTGCCCCCGACTCCCCCGCGCCCCGAGTCACCACTGGAGAGATCTCAACCTGGGGCGACTGTGGAAACCAGACGGGCCAGGGAGGAGAGACGTAACAACCTTGGGTTGGAGGGTCTTCTCGTGTGTAGAAAGGTCTCGCGACCTTCCTCTGCCTTGGTACCCCGACGTCTGAAGGGAAGGTTACGGGAGATAGGAGCCTAAGACCAGGCTCGGTATACCAGACTCTGAGAGTGCTGCGGGAAGGACTCCTCGAGGACCACCATGATCTTTAGAGCTTGGTAAAGTCCGAGGAGCTTGTCCCGAAGACGAAGAAGGGAAGCCTTCGAGTCTGCCAGGATCGGCCAGCCACCCAGGAAACGGAGTGGCCGGATGCCGATGCTAAGAGCCCGTGAAGAGATCCGAGAGGAAGTATCGGAGAACTGTTGAGGTGCCGTGGAGAGGCCGAAGCACAGCCCTTGAACTGGTATACCCGCCTTCCAGGCGGACTCCAAAGTACTTCCTTGAAGATGGGTGAACCAGGACCGGAAGTACGAGTCCTACCGGACCAGTGTACCCATTAAGACTTGTGGTCTCACCGCAAAGCTGACAGCGCCTGCTGTCGCTATGCTGAACGGAGACTGTTTCACAACCCTGTACAGAGTCGTGAAGGGAAGGAGACGATTACGGAGGCCTCGAAACCCATTGGCCACCTCTTGAAGGGGGCGCCTCTCCGACATGGACTGGACTTCCGCCCGGAGGGCCCGTCCCCTCACCGATCCCTACCCAGGGAGGAGGGAGGGGCTCGAAACCAACCGGGAGTCTTGAAGGAGACAAGCTCGGAGAGCTGGCCCTCGGCCTAGTTCTCTGGCGCTCCCCATTAACTGAGACCAGAGCAAGCTGCACTGGCGTAAGGGAGTCCTTGGGTGAGTAGAACTCAGTCCAGGACCGAATCCTCCCCTTACCGAAGAGGAATCTCTGAATCTGGGATCCCCTTGAGGTTTCTTCTGAGGGCCCGAACCTGCCAGAACGCAAGTTCCGATCCCTGGAGCTCCTCCTCCTGATGGACTGGCAGCAAGGTCTCCCATCCTCGGAGGCTCTTCCTAGGGAGGCTCGTAGACATGCCCCAAGGGTCCAACTGGATCCTGTCGGATCCTTGCGGAAGACAGGGCCTAGGATCCCTCCTAGGAGGGAAACAGGACCCAAGCGACGATAGGACCCTCAGGAAGAGGCGGGGATTCTCCCTATGGAGTGAAGGGGGAGAGGACCGGGTCTTCCGACCCTCCTGGGAATGGGCAAAGCTCGTCCGCCGGGAGGGGAGATGGAGTCTAAGGAGGGCTCATCGCCTGCGTAAGGACTCGCAAAGGGACAGGATAGTCCTTGGGGAAGATACCATGCCAGGGATTCCTCTCCCCCCCCCCCCTTCAGGGGGAGAGGAAGCTGTTACTGATTAGTGACCCCAGTCAGAAGGCACAGGCTCATCGCCTGCTTGAGCGCTCTGACGACAGCATCCCACCAGGGATGCCGACCAATCCTCGCGCTGACAGGGAGTCCCTCTGGAGAGAAGAGGATCGTTCGATCCTCTAAGGGAGATGACACATGAGGGTTCGCCGGTAAAGAATCTGCAGTGAAGGGAGAAGAGACCTTTGACCTGTCCGGAAACCTCCCCCCCCCCCTCCGGAGAGGGCGCTGCTCCGTGCTGCGGGAGAGGGAAACGCGGAGGTGGCCTGACCGCCATAAGCCCTGATGTAAACAGGGCGCTCGTGTCGGAGAACGGTGTGCCGATCACGCTGACGATCGCGCGAAAAGCACAGATCTGGGTAGCGCGTGAACAAAGCATGCGTAGCAGAATAACCGCGCCCGCATGCCCACGTACCTGCGTGAGCATGGGCGTATCGGCGACCGCGTGAACGATCCCCGCGTCTCCGCGCGTATGAAGATCGCTGGCGCTCGCACGTGAAAGATCGTGGGCGAGGGAAACCAACCCACGCGCGAACGATCTCGGCGAAAAAAGATCGCCGGCGCTAGCGCCATCGGCGATTGCATGTGGGAAACCATCCCACGCGCGGAAGAATAACGCTGAAGATCTTCGGTGCCTACGCGAGTACGAAGATTGTCGGCGCTAGCGCGAGAGAAAAACCGTAAGAGACAGTGAGCGGGGACCCATAGTGCCCACGTGCGAATGATCTCCAGCTATGTAAGACGATCGTCGGCGATTCGCGCGAGCACGGACGATCTCCGACGCCAACGCGTAAGCGAAGATTGTCGGCAATCGCACGCGAGAGAAGATAGTCGGCGATCACGAGCTGGAACCTCGGTGCCCGTGCGCGGACAATCTATGATGATCGCGAGCGGGAAACCGCGCGCTGACGATCCGTGCGATGATTCCGTGAGCCTCAATGGTCGCGCGCGGGAAACCATCCCACGAACGGAAGGATCTTTGGCGCTCACGTGTACTGTGAAGATCGTCGGCGCTCGCGCCAAATCGGAAGATTGGCGGTGAACGGCCGTCGACGATCGCGTGCGGAGAACCGCGCGATGGCCGCACAGAACGATCATCGGAGTTTAAGCGTACTAAGAAGATCGTCGGCGCTCGCGCTGGATCCGAAAATCGTCGGCTAACGGCCGTCGATGATCGCGTGCGGACGGCCTCTTTGTCACGCGCGGGAAACCATCCCACGCACAGACCGATCCTCAGCGCTACGCATACTAAGAAGATCGTTAGCGCTTGTGCGCCTAGCGCTGGATCTGAAGATTGCCAGCTAACGACCGTTGCCGGGCTGACGATCGCTAGCGGAAGGGCCTTGAAGGTCGCGCGCGGGATGGTTTCCCGCGCGCGGGATCATCAACGCTTACGCGTTAGCGCGAACAGAAGATCGTCGGCTAATGACCCTCGACGATCGCGAGATCGCGCGCGGGAAACCATCCCGCGCGCGGGCGATCATCAACGCTTATGCCCTAGCGCGAACAGAAGATCGTCGGCTAACGATCATCGACGATCGCGAGATCGCGGGCGGGAAATAATCCCGCACGCGGTCTTCAGCGCTTACGCGTGAGTGAAGATCGTAGGCTCCTGGACAACAGAAATGGTTGAAGGATCGCTAACTCGTAGATCAGGAACTGGGATGTGTCCCTAAAAGGGAGAGCATCCCCTGAAGAGGACCCGGAGGTCTACTTCAGTGCCGACGATCATCTGAGGGACTGCTAAATACTCTGAGGAGTGGTCTCTGTGAGGTACCTTTCCCGCTAACGGGAGAGGTGGCCTTCGTAGAAGAGACTTAGAGACACCGAAGGCTGAACTCCTGGTGAGCGCCAGTGCGCTATCTCAGGAACCCCAACGATGTGCGCAAATGCGCAGGGAACGTTGGTAGCAGCCTAACTGAATACTGGAACAGGGTGTCTCTAAGGCAGACTCAGGAACAGCAGGAACAGCAGTCGAGCGCTAGCGCGTAAGGGAACGTTGGCGCGCAGGTAATACCTGGCACTTAAGGGACTTACTCAGGGTGTGAGAAAGTCTCTCCTGCCCCGAAGGGAGGAGCCCGTTAGATAACGGGGGCGTGGGTGCCCAAGGCGCGTCTGCAGTCAGGAACGGATACAGGAGGCAACAGGAACACTGAGGGACGAGAGACCAAGGGTCTAACGTAACCTGAGTAGCGAGGCCCCGAGGGGATAGTTGCAAGACCCCGAAGGGTCAATGCAACGAGAAACCGAAGTTTCTCCGTCACTAGACACCGTGTAGAAGTGACTAAAGTTACGAGAGCCCGAGGGAACTGCGTAACTAAGATCCGAGACCCCGAAGGGTCAGGGAAAAAGAGAAACCGAAGTTTCCCTGACACTAACACCAAAGTGCTAGTGACTGAACAGCAAGCTGTTGACGACAGGAACAATCCTCCGAAGAGGAGTCTCTATGAGTGGTCTCTCTCGCAAACGAGAGAGGTGAGCACTTCGTAGAAGAGACTGGTGAAGGAGCCCCGAAAGGCCGTGAGATCAGCAGACGTAAACAAGAACAATCCTCCGAAGAGGAGTCTCTATGAGTGTCCTCTCACGCGAACGGGAGGGGACACTTCGTAGAAGAGATAAAAGGAGCGATCCTCCGAGGAGGCGGCCTTAGTGCGGCCTCCCTCGCGAACGAGAGAGGGCCGGATTGATCCTGCGGCTGCTCAGCCCCTTGAGCGTAGCTACAGAAGCGACCGCTCAGCCCCGAGAGCATAGTCGCTAGTACCATGGTCTAGCCTTGCAACTGCTCAGCCCCTTGAGCAAGTCACAAGGGCGGTCGCTCAGCCCCATGAGCATGGCCGCCAAGGACCAGGGAAAAGTAAAAGAGAAGTTAATTAACTACCCTGGAGGCGAACCTCCTTATCGTTCTAGGATACAATGAAGAGCTGGCAGTAGTCACGGGGGAACTTCTAAGAGAAGGGAACGCTCCTGACGAATGGCTTGAGAGACGGCGGCGAAGCCGACTGCCCAGGATAAAGAGGACAGCTCTGCTTCGAAGGCACACACAACAGGCACGAAGAAACAGCATCGTAAACTGGAAAATAAAACAGAATAATTATTTAACAGAAATTCCTCCGGGTGAAACTCCGAAGAGAAACCCCGAGGGAAAGAACATAAGAACGAAAGAAGGTATGCACCCCCCCTCCCTAATCCGGCATGCCCAGGTGAGGGGGGGGGGACGAAAGTTAACAAAACAGAATTATAACATGATAATTATGCAACTGACTTTGAATGTTCCAAGGATCACCGACCCCCGAAGGGACGTGAGCTCTGAGCTGAAAAGTTAAAACACAATTATATTCGTAAAAATAATTGAGACAAATAAGACGAAATAGCGACTCGGTTCTGAGAAGCTATCGTAGGCGTAGTACGGAGTAAGAGGTGAACGACCTCAAGAGAAGGGCCGGTCTCCACGAAAGGCAACCATGGTGGCCTAGGAATGAAAGGCCGTGATCACGAAAAGATCGTGGTGGCCTACAAAGCCGGCGAAACTCTAGTAGACGTACACAACACACACCGCACAACACCGAAAGCAAAGGAAACTTACTATTTTCTATACACAAAAATATATATAAACCTCAGTAATGTTTAAATATATAAGTATAAGAAAAGGTAAGTTAAAAGACAAAACATTAATGGCCGTCAAGTGAGGATAGGAGTGGAGACCTCCGATCACTATCCGAGCCAAAAGTAAAGTGGAGTATTCCCCGGTGTGTGTGAGGGGGAGGGGTAGCTAGCTACCCCTCCCTAGCCCCCCCCCCCCCCCCCCCCGCTAACTAGCGATGGGGTAGGAAACCTTCGTTACAACTTTATGGCTCGTCATCGGCTGCGCCGAAGTAATCACCCGATGTAAATAGAGTGGTTTGTATTTCAGTTACGGAACAAACTACGAATTACTTCCAAATTTGTTATTTGCTCCGGCGTAAATACAAACCTCCCGCTATTTATATGGGAGACTTACTCTTACGAGGGAGGAAGTCCTCACCAACTAGCCTTGGTCGTGACCTAGGGTGCTCTCTATTTCAATCTGTAATTGATAGTAGAAGGAACCCAAACCTTGCTAAAATCAAGGGTCGATATGAGTTAATGCACTGATACCGGCCTGCAGAATCCTGTGTTTGAGTGGAACTAGCAGGGCGGCTTGTCACTAACATAGGAACTCGAGTACAAAACCTATTGTTCTTAAGACTTAACAAATACCCTCCCTCAACAAGGTATTGGGGACGTAACAAAGTATTATTCTATACATAGGAGGCCCAAGGGAAATGAGTCCTACTTGCAGCAAGGTGAGGTCAGCTACGCTGAGGCTTGCGGAGCTGTTTTCCACAGAGGGGAGAAGGTGAAATGAAGAAAGGAACCATTCATTCTTCTCATTCACCCCAGACTAACCCAAGTAACCTCGGCCCTCAACCCTCTGCTACTTGTCCATCAAGGAGCCTGAGGTGTGTAGACCATTTGTTGTGCGACCACCACAGGACCAATGAAAAAGGTCTCCATGTTCATGTGAGTTACCTCTTTGAAGGTAGTGGTCCGTGAAGGTCGATTGATGCTTCCACATGCCCACTTACAGTATCTGTGCCACAGAGCAGTTTCTTGATCGCCCGGGACATAGCAACGCCACTGACGTTATGAACTCTGGGTCCTAGGATGGAAGAGGGTCTATATTGAAAGCAAACACAAGAGCCTTCCGATCCCGATCCTCTTGACCTTCCCCATGCTGGTCAACAATGCCGACACACTGGGGTGAGCTGGTGTTGTTCTCCTAAGGTAACACCACAGACTCCTCACTGGGTAAAACCTCAGTTAAAAGGGTCTTCGGTTACCGAAAGAAGACTTTCTATCCGGAATGGGCTGCGCCTAGGGTACAGCACACTTGGATTTTGAGTCTTGGTACAACTCAGGGACGCCGCGGAGAACTACTTCTCCCCATCTCCTACAGTAGGAGACATCAGAAGATGGATCATACAACCCACTAACTCTTGGTCAAAGCCCAAGTGAGTAGAAAGGCCGTCTTCCATGTAAGGAAACAATCTGTTGCCTGGCATAAAGGTTCGTAGAGAGGGGACTTCAGGGACTGAAGGACCCGAATTGCGTTCCCAGGAGGTTGAGATCTGACAGGGGACAAGTTATCACAAACTTTGTATAAGTGAAGGCATCTAAGGGAGAGAAAACCCATCCACGACATCAGTCACAAAGGACCGAACACTTCGCCTGGAAGACTGACACTAAAAAGTGTCTGAGGTGTCTAGACATCTTTTCCACAACTTGTTGCGAAAGGCCTTTCTGATAGAGGAGGTGTAGGACCGTTTCCAGGCGTGAAGTCGAAGCAAAGCTACTGCTTTCAAAAGTGTTGGCAAGTGGCTGCTTGGAAGATCGTGTCGTGGAGGAAGATCACTCGGAACTCCATCGGGAGCTGCAAAAGGTCCAGGAACCATTCTGTGTGATGCCATAGCAGAGCTATTGGAGTAACGGATAAGCTCTTGCTTATCCTGACTTGGCTGACGACTTTCTCACCAGACCGAATGGGGGAAAAAGCCTACACCTTCAAGCTTCCCCACCGAACTTGGAATATATCTTGTTAGAGGGCCTGGTTTTCCGGGACTGGGGAACGGTCGAGCGGGAGCCGGAAGTTCAGGGCTGTTGCGAGCATGACCACAGTCGCGGAACCCCACAAAGTTAAGACTGTTGGCTACAAGATAATTCAAAGACACTAGGAGCCCACTAAATGAGTGGTCCTGTACACATTATCTGCAAGCACATTCCTGTACCAGGAATGACGCGAGCGGATAGGGGCATCTAGCTGTCCTCTGTCCATCTGAGGCTTCCTACTGCCATATGGTTCTCTAGGAGAAATGAATGCTGGTACTTTTCTGAATTGGGCCAATGGACAAAGATGGAATGGTACGGCATATGGCTCCCCCTCCCTTCTTTTGATGCATCTGAAGAGAGCATCAGATCCAAAGGGGAGACGAGAAGATTGGCCTCTTTGCAGAAGCTCTCGTTTGCCACCCACCATCCGCGGTACGTCCAGCGGGGAGGTGGGGGGATTGCATAGCAATGAACATATCTCGAGGTGATGTCGTGGCGTGCAACTACTTGCCTGTTCTAGCAATGAAGGGGAGGAGCCTATCCTCCCTCCAACTGTCATCAATCTGGTGGGGGTTGGCTGAAAAGGACCCATACCAAATGGTAAACCAGTTAGTCAGTACATCTCACAGCTTATGTTATAAGAGAGAATCTCCATAGAGATCGCCTTCCGGACAAGAGACAGGTTGGTAATTACCGAACGCATCAAACCAACACCAAGAAGACATTGAGACATACCTTCAATCTATTGTTGGATGGGTAATAAGCCATAAGTCTCCTACGTAGTAGTATTATTATAATCACTATTATTATTACTTGCTAAGCTACAACACTAGTTGGAAAAGCAAGATGCCTCAAGACAAGGGGCTCCAATAGGGAAAATAGCCCAGTGAGGAAAGGAAAAAAGGAAAAATAAAATATTTTAAGAGCAGTATCAACATTAAAATAAATTTTTCCTATATAAACTATAAAAACTGGGATAAAACCAGAGGAAGAGAAATAAGATAAAATAATGTGCCCGAGTGTACCCTTAAGCAAGAGAACTCTAACCCAAGACAGTGGAAGACCATGGTACAGAGGTTATGGCACTACCCAAGACTAGAGAAACAATGGTTTGATTTTGGAGTGTCCTTTCCTAGAAGAGCTGCTTACCCCTCACCAAGAGGAAAGTAAACTCTGAAAAATTACGGTGCAGTAGTTAATTCCTTTGGTGAAGAGGAATTGTTTGGTAATCTCGAGTGTTGTCAGGTGTATGAGGACAAAGGAGAATCTGTAAAGAATAGGCCAGACTATTCGGTGTATGTGTAGGCAAAGGGAAAATGAACCGTAACTAGATAGAAGGATCCAATGTAGTACTGTCTGATCGGTCAAAGGACCCCGTACTCTCTAGCGGTAATATCTCAAAGGGTGGCTGGTGCCCTGGCCAACCTACTACCTATAAACAGTGAACTGTGAGCCTGACAAGCATGTGAGCCTGAGAAGCATATGAGCCTGACTTAAAATCGTGTCCGGAACTCAGTGGAGAATGTTGAAAACGTTCGTAGCATAAGTATTGAACGTTCCATACAAAGGGAACAGATACGCTTATGAGAAGTTTCTGATCAAAGTCATTATAGGAGACTAAGACTTCCAATCGGAAGAACGGAAGAAGTGCCTATAAGAAGACAGAACGCAAATGCCGTATGTCTGGATATAGGAAAGTAGCCAAGTAATGTACTGAGTCACCTGGTTTCAGTAAGGGATATAGCTATACAACTAAATAAAACGGAGTTCTAACTGCAAGATGTATATAGCCCTTATTGGCAGAAAGATCGCTTGCACGGATATGTACTTGCCCAACTGCGCTAGCGCATGCGTAATCTCTGCCTCCAGGATATGTTTGCAATGAATCTGGTTGCAGAAATAATGTATGTGTGAAGAACTGCAACATTAGTGACCAAGGAATTTTTTTATCATTGACTAACTAAAGTAATTTTTCTCAAACAAAATATACAGTTATAGAAGCGATCGCTTCTCCTTTGGCTTGCCCCTCCTCTTTATGGGAGGGGCTAGCCAGCGTTCATACACAACAAGGATGTCTGGTTCGCTGTGGGCCGGGCTTTAAGCGTTCGTAAACGTAATGAAAAGCTGCCCGCCCTGTTGCTATCATTCTAATATGTAAGCTAACACTGTTCCTTAAGGACTAATTACTTGAGACAATAACCCTGTACGGTTAGAATAAAAAGTCTCAGAAGCCTATTGTGTAAAACGATGGTCGTTGTACCCGAGGTACAACACAGGATACGGCTGACTAAATCAAACGGTAAAACCCGAGTTTATGACAATAACCTCACTGTTTTGTCTTGGATAGAGCGCATACTCCGGGAAGGCTTACCCGTTGAAGTTATGTAAAACTTCTCGGGAACGAGAGTCTTCCGAAAAGGGTTAATCTCGTATGTGGGGGTTTTCTTCTACAACACCAGATATTACATTGCCATCGACTGCTTGCTAAGGAATTGCCATCGAAAGCTTACTACCGTCTAATTCAGGCAAGGCCTGCAAGGGAAATTGAACTGGAATGTAAAAAATTTCCATTCCCCGCTAGCTTCCGTCCCAGCATTTGAGGGTTTCTCGATGACAAGAAAGGATCACAAGCCACCTACTAACCCAATCACTCGAAGTGGGATGGGGGAGGGAAGAAGACGGTGGTTCATTCGAAAACGAAATGCTGGTGCTGGCAAGAACAGCCTAGCTGACATAGTAATCAGCTGGGAGTGTAGAGTGATGAAAAAAGTCACGCTACGCTGGAAGATACATCCACCATCCCGTAGGGGGCGGGAGAAGGTCGACCATAGAGTTTTCAAAACAAACTCTGGATCGTGGGAATCTAGAGATTCGGTGCGACGAGAACCTAGGGTTTCTAAATTTATTTAGAGAATTCCTTTCTCCCGATCCTAAGGGATCATGAATCTATTTCGCGCGACCAAGGGATCGTGAATCTATTTCGCACGACCCTAAGGGATTGTTGTGATGAGAACCCGCAGGAACTCTGTCTCTGATTCCTGATGGATTCTTCAGGAATTGTGACGAGTGAACTCACAGGTTTATGCGACCAGAAGCATGATCAAAACCCAAAGGAACTATGTCATAGTTACCTGTATGGAGACGGATACCCTTAGGCAGCAGGTGTCCCTCAGGGTTTAGGAACCTCTGCAAGTTTATGAGCCTTCTGGCCTGTGGGAGACTTACTGGCGAGCAAGAGCAGCACAGGCCTATCCTTAGGGATAGGATCTGGGTGTTGTCGAGTGGGCAACTGCTGTCTCTGAGGCGATGGAGGCCTATGAGACTGGAGAGGCTGACTAATGTCTCTCCTTGCAGGAAGGGTAACTCTGCCGCCAAAAAAAGGAGATGGTACTTCATCCGAGGACGAGGTAGCCACCGAAGCGAGGCAAATTTGGTTCGGCGAGAATGGCAGACTGCGCTCTTGACTGAGACGTAGGAACGTCAAGTGCTGGCGCTTGAAGAGCGTCGCGTGACGCAGCGCACGGAAGAGGTGGGAAGCCCGGAGGGGGAGCAACAGAGGATCGCGAACCATGATCGCGTGCTCTATCAGAACTCACACGGCGAGGAATCTCATCACTAACTGCTGTTGGGCTGCAAGCGCCTGAGTGGTTAACATAGTGCTGATCGCGCTCCAACATAGTGCTGATTGCGTACGCCTAGTTTTGGTTGCGTGCGTGCAAACGCTCTATGGAACAAGAGTCCCAAGACTCTCTGTCATAAAAGTAAAACTCTTAGTGACTAGGTTCATGAGAACCATTAGGTTCAGCGTGATTGCGTCACCCCTAGAGGTCGCATGATGAAGAGAGAACTCCATGCTACGATAAACCAGAGGTTCAGCATAGCGCAATTCGCAAGAGCGCAAACGCTCTACACGACGAGAGTTCGAAAACTCTCTGTCATAAGAGTAAGACTCTTGATGACAAGGGTCACGAGAACTCAAAGGCTCAGCATGTTCTGTTTTGTGAGACCTAGAAGGGTTAGCGCAAAGAGAAACCGAATTTCCTCTGTCCCGAGACAACGAAATGTCAGCATGACTGAAGGTAAGAAAATCAGAAGGTTCAGCGTAGCGTTCGGCACGAGAGCCTAAAGGCTCAGCGATACTGATGTTACGAGCATAAACTGTGTTGCGAGATCCAGAAGGGTCAATACAACGGGAAACCAAAGTTTCCCTGTAGCAAGCCACCGAAGGTTCAGCGTGATTAATTGTATGAGAGCCTGAAGGCTCAGAGTAACTAAAACCCAAAGGTTCCAAGTCACGTGAACTCGAAAGTCCAACTCAACGGAGGCCCGAAGGACTCCTAAGGTCATGAGAACCCGAAGGATCAACATGACAATAACCCGAAGACTCACGATCACCACGAGGTGAACCAACAGGTTCAAAAAGACGTCGCCTCATGGCATGAGGAAAACGTCCACGATGGAGAGGGGTCACAACCCCATCTACCCTACAATCATCCGGAGAGGAACGCAGAGCAGACTCCTCCAGGGGGGGGGGGGGGGACTGGTCCAGCTCTAAAGATACCTCAGCCGCAGAGGGAAGTTTGTTTTCCCGAAGGAGAACGTCACTTAAGACATGGCTCTCGCTCCGCCCCTGGAGGAGAACGATAAGCGTAAGGGGGAACCTCTAATGCCCAGAGGCGGTCCTCTCTGGAGAACGACAGACTCGTTCCCCCGAAGGAGAAACTTGCTTCAGAGAAAGCTCTGCCACCGCCCCTGGTGGATCAGCAAACTCCTCGGCAACAAAAACAGACTCAAGGACTGACTAACGGGCTGCAGCGCCTGCGACTACCCACAGCTGTAACACAAAAGCTGAACATAAGTTTTCTCTCACGAATGCGAGGAGAGTTCTACTGAATGAAATCGCCTAGAACACGCTTTCTCCCAGCCCTATGGGAAACAAGCGTAGGCGTACTACATATACTGCTGAACAATCTCTAGAGAAGTCCTCCCGAAGGAAGACATAGCCTAAGACAAACTTTCTCCCAATTATATGGGAAAAAAGCGTAGGCGTAATAATCTCCCTCTCGCGAACGAGAGAGAAGTCCTCCCGAAGGAAAACATCGCCTAAGACAAGCTTTCTCCCAGCTCCATGGGAAAAAAGCATAAGCGTAATAGTCTCCCTCTCGCGAACGAGAGAAAAGTCCACCCGAAGGAGGACATTGCCTAAGACAAGCTTTCTCCCAGCTCTATGAGAAAATAGCATAGGCGTAACAATTGCTCTTGCAAACGAGAGAAGTTACCCCCCCAAAAGAGGAACAAGTCTTGGACTTGCATTTCCCCACTCAAGGGGAAGAAACACAGTCTTCGGCGACGAGATAGAAGAAGCAGATCTCATTGATCTGTCAGCAATTCTTCCCAAAAGAGGGATGGTTACTGAAAGGCTGAAGTGGGGAATTCTCCCTCGGAAGGGAGGGGGGAGCCCAACTCTAGGGAAGGTTAACACTCCCTCGTAAGGAAAGGTTCTCAAACCTCTGGAGGCGAACCTCCTGGCAGCATTCTATTCTTCCCATCAACAAGCTTTGTTCAAGTTGAAGGTCAGCAATGAGTGCTACCTCGTAATGTGGGAGAGCAGGACATAGACCGGAGCGGCCGAAGCCATCAGCCTTGCTTTCTACGTCCCTGCTATCTGTTAGAAAAGGAAATAAAAGTTGTGATGAATTACAATTCATAACTCTGCTGTATAACAGGAACTATTCGGGGAATAAATCACCTTGCTTTTAAGAGAATTCCTCAAAAGGGAGTGGAACTGTTATAAACTTTAACTTAAGTAGTGAAACAAACACACAAGTGTGTTGAGGACCAGCCGGCCACCCAACCAGGGGAGGGTGGCAAGGTAGGGGAGGTAGTATCAAAACAATGACAACTCCCTTACGGTGGAGTCTGCCAGATATGTTGTCAACGGTAATTAAAGTTACAAGTATTTAACAACATAAGAGTATGTTTCCATTTATACATAAATACATGCATATATATGTATAAGATAAAAACACACACAAGAGAAAAAAAAATAAATAAACAGAAAACAATCAAGGCAAGTCTTTGCCGGAGAGAAAGGCAGCATGTCTGTCCTCTACCAAGTCATAAAGCAAAGTGGTTAATCAGCCAAGAGGTGTGAGGGGTAGCCAGTCTACCCCAACTCCCACCTGCTAACTAGCAGATGGGAGTAGTTATCCCTCACTAAAATTACCATGGCTCGTCTTTCAGCTACGCTGGAAGTAATACCCATATAAATAGTGGAGGGTTTGTATTTACGCCGGAACAAGTAAGAAGTTAAACTAATTGGCCCACATAACTTGTAATCACTTACAGGTTGATGCTTCAACTCATCAATATTTGATGATGTCATCATGACTCGCCATTCAAATTAAGGATGTTATTATCCAGATTGAAGCAAAAAGCACCCATATCAAATTTCTCATTGAATCATATAAATATCAGGAGCCTTTGTATACTAGTGGCCAGTTCCTCCAGCATGGATTAAAAAACGGATTTTGAGCAAAGCGAAAAATCTATTTTTGGGTTATATGGCCCTGTCATCCTGATGGAAGGTTCCTTTAGGCAGCTTTCTAAGGGATATTTAGCTACAGTGATACTCCAGGGAATTTACCATAGGTCTCCAGAATCTAGCCTATTCTTCTAACTCCTGACGCGAGTATCCTTAATATAACTTTAAGGATATTGCATAATATCAGGGGACGTATTTTTTGATATGACACATGGCAATCTTCACCCCGAATAGATTTTACTCTTTGAGGGGGATGAGTGGCGAAATGAAAGGGAGCCGTTATCAAGGTACCCGGTGGATCCCCTCCCTGAACTACTACGGCGCCCTATTCCTTGTTGCATTTAAGCAGAAATAGCTGCAGATAGAATAGGACGACATGGCCATATCACCCAAAAATAGATTGTAGTCGTGATGGAAGTTTACCAGAGAATTACTTGAAAGTACTATATCTGTTGGTTTGTATAAGTGCCTTTACTTTGAACGAGTTCATTATATGGTCTCCTAGACCTTCTATATGACATTACCGTTATTTGTCATATCCACTAAGTTTGGAACTAACTTAGGGCTTCCTGCCCCCTGCAGGGAAAATATCGACTTCGACTATAAGGGTTAAAAGTTTGTATTTCTCTAGGAACATGAGAGAAACTTCTTGAGATTACCAGGTTGTTCTTTTAGAAATTTTACTGACAAGATTCTACTTTTAGGAAAATAAAAGGCTCTGGACAATTTTATTCGTACTTCTAAGGGCGAAGAATACGCAGATACATTATTTAGTTTTTTATTTTCATAGACAAAATATAAAAACAATTTGCAATGTATCACCTGAAAGAATCTATCCTGCATATATGAACATCTTGGTATATATATATTTTATAACCAGTAAAGGAAGGATCTACATATATCAATTCATTGGTAAATGCCTCTCAAGTTTGTGAAATTAAATTGTTTGATTTCACTTAGATGTTGGATATGCTTCAACACTGTGTACAAATGTTCACACGACACTGGTGTTATTGGCTAGATTCAGCACCTATATAGAAAAGTCCACAAATCACCATAATGATTTCACTAAAAGGTATTACACTCAAAGGTGCTAACACCTGTTCACCCAATACACTATTAAGTCCTAAAAGTCCACTGTTCATCGCAGCACTAGACGACAGGTTTTATAAGACTATCTGCCACCACCACAAAGTGTTTTATCTCGAGCACTTGCTTCGCATAATTTCTATAGAAGACTCTAGATGATTTCCAACCCGTATATGAGCGGAGTCTATCAAAGTCCATGTGTTGAAAGAAGTTCAACGAAGAAGCAACTTTTCTAGGATCGTGACCTGCGGGTGTACTGTCAGGATCTGCTCTGCGAATAAAGTAGGTGAGTTTTGCCCTCAGTTGTTTTAGAGATAGGTTCGATCCTTATGTTTCACCTCGGAAGAGCTGTCCCTCCTTGAAGTCTGAAGTTCTTCGAAGATAGACCTTAAGACACTCTACAGGACATAGAGAGACATCTTCCTTCAGAGGGCAGATTCTCAAAGGACCACACCTTTTGGTGGGCAGCTCGTTTTTGGCAAGAAAGGTAGGATCGGGACAAATTTCAGTTCTCCCTCTTCTGTGAACTAAATATTACCTTCGTTCCTGGATAAGGCCACTATTTCCCTAACTCTAGCCCCTGAGGCTATAGCGAACAGGAATATCACTTTTTGTGTTAGATCCTTTAGGGTACAATCCTCATTGTTGAAATTCGAAGCATATTGCAAGACTTTGTCCAAAGACCATGATATGGGTTTCGGAGGGGTTGCTGGTTTGAGTCTAGCGCATGCTTTCGGAATCCTATTGAAGATTTCACTTGAAAGGTCCACCTGCAAGGGGTAAAGAAGAGGTCTAGTCAGAGCTGACTTACACGCTGTTATTGTGGTGGAAGCTAGGCCTTCTTCATGAAGGTAGATGAAGAAGGAGAGGCAGAAATCTATTGATATTTCTGTCGGTTTCATTGTTTTCACGAAGGAAACCCATTTCTTCCAAGACGATTCGTATTGTCTTCTAGTTGACTTTGACTTGTATTCTTCTATCAAGTCGATGTTGTCTTTTGAGATCCTGAACCTTTTCTTGGCCGCTAAGGCGAGAAAATCATGAGATGTAGGTTTTTGGTTCTCAAGAATGAAGCATAGACAGTCGACTTCTGAACCAGTTGGGATAGGACTGGGTTCGGTAGAGGGAATAGCTTCAGTGTCGGTTCTAGAACTAGAGGGAACCAATTGCTTCTGGACCATTTGGGGGCCACTACTGCTGCTGTTCCTCTGAAGGATCTTAGCTTGTTGAGAACCTTCAGCAGGAGGTTGGTTGGTGGGAACAGATAGATGTGATTCAATCCGTTCCAATCGAGAGACATGGCGTTTATCACTTCTGCCCGAGGATCCTCGTAAGGGGCTACATATCGAGGTAGTTTCTTGTTGTCGCTCGTTGCGAAGAGGTCGATCTGCAGTTCCGGGACTTTTTCCAAGATGAAGGAGAATGAGTCTGCGTCTAGGGACCATTCTGTCTCTATCGGCTTTCGCCTGGATAGAGCATCCGCCGTTACATTGCGGAATACCCTTGCAGGTGAACTGTTGATAAGTGCCATCTCTTCCTCCTTGCCAGATGGAAGATGGCTAACATCACGTGATTGATGAGGACCTTCAGCAGGAGGTTGTTTGGTGGGAACAGATAGATGTGATTCCATCTGTTCCAGTCGAGAGACATGGCGTCTATCGGTTCTACACGAGGATCCTCGTAAGGGCCTACATATCGAGGTAGTTTCTTGTTGTCGCTCGTTGCGAAGAGGTCGATCTGCAGTTCAAGGACTTTTTCCAAGATGAAGGAGAATGAGTCTGCATCTAGGGACCATTCTGTCTCTATCGGCTTTCGCCTGGATAGAGCATCCACCGTTACATTGTGGAACCCATGCAGGTGAACTGCAGATAAGTGTCATCTCTTCTTCCTTGCCAGGTGGAAGATGGTTAACATCACGTGATTGATGTGAGGTGATTTTGAGCCTTGTCGGTTCAGACATTTCACTATTACCTCGCTGTCCAAGACCAGTCTGATGTGAGCTGATCTGCGAGGGGATAGTCTCTTCAACGTTAGGAAGACTGCCATAGCTTCCAGGATGTTGATGTGAAAGGTTTTGAACTGGTGTGACCAATTCCCCTGCACTTTCCTTTGATGGGAATGGCCTCCCCATCCTTCCGGTGAGGCATCTATGTGAATTGCAACTGAAGGTTGAGGTGGTTTTAAGGGAATTGTTCTTGACAGGCTCTTGACTGTTGACCATGGCCTTAGGAGCATCCGCAGTAGGGTCGGTGTCAATCTTTATTGATCTCTTCGAGCCTTTGATGCGTATCTTCTCCAGACTCCTGCCGTATCTTTTAGTTGTGCTTTTAGCACTGGGTCTGTAACTGTTGCAAACTGGAGAGAGCCCAGTACTCTTTCCTGTTGGCGTCTTGAAATCTTCTTGAGTTTCAGTAGTCTCTTGACAGATCCCACTATCTCTCTCCTCTTCTTAGGTGGAATGGATACACGATGTGACTAAAAGTTCCAATGGATTCCTAACCATTGAAACTCCTGAGCTGGAGAAAGGCGAGACTTCTTGTGGTTGATCTTGAGGCCTAGGTGTTCTAGGAACTGAATCACCTTTGTGGCTGCCTGCAGACAAGCTGACTTGAATGCTTCCCACACCAGCCAGTCATCCAGGTATGCCGCTACCTGAATGCCTTCTAAGCGCAGCTGTTGGACGACTGTATCCGCAAGTTTTGTGAATATCCTTGGGGCTATGTTTAGCCCGAATGGCATGACTATGAAGGCATATTTTGTCTTCTGTAGCCTGAATCCTAGGTAGGAGGAGAGAGGGCGGCTGACTGGTAGGTGCCAATAAACATCCGCCAGGTTTATCGAGAATGTGTACGCCCCTTTCGGTAACAGGGTCCTTATGTGTTGCAGGGTAAGCATCCGGACCTTGTTGTTCTCGATGAACTTGTTGAGTGGAGACAAGTCTAGAATGACTCTGAGTTTCTCCGAGTCCTTCTTAGGAACACAAAACAGCCTTCCCTGGAATTTGATGGACTTCGTTTTCCTTATAACCTTTTTGTTCAAGAGTTCTGAGGTATATTCTTCCAATAAGAAGGTGGAGTGTTGGAAACATTGAGGAAAAAGGGGGTGGAATTTTGCTCCATTTCCAACCGAGTCCATTCTTGATTAGGCTGTGGGCCCAGGGATCGAAGGTCCAACGATCCCGAAAGTGGAAGAAGCTTCCTCCTACCTGTGTTCCTGAGGATTTACCTCCTTGACCACATCCTCCTCTACCCCTTGAGGGGTTCCTTGAAGAGCCTCTTCTTGAGCCTCTACCTCTGGGGCAAAAGGTAGTTTTATGCCTCTCAAAGCCTGGATTGAACACCGGCGATTGAGCTACGAGCTGCTGGGGAACCCTCTGGAAGGTGGTTTGCGGCTGAGCTACCATTTGGGGCACTGTGGTCATGGTTGGATGCTGTGCAGGCTTGCGTGGCTTCTTTGTTTTCCTGTTTTTCGGTTGGGGACCAGCATCTGAGGATGATTTCCTCTTGGAAGACTTCTGGAGAAAGTTCCTATTCTCCGTGGCGGCTTTTGCGATGACCTCCTGAACCACTTATTTTGGGGAGAGGTCCTTGCCCCAAATACATGAAGTGATCAGCTTCCTGGGCTCGTGTTTGACCGTTGCTGCTGCAAACACATGCTCTCTACAGGCCCTCCTGGACCTGACAAAAGCGTACATGTCCTTGACAAGGGTACCCATGCGAGTCTTGGCTAGGATCATGTACAAATCTGGGGTATTGGAAAGGCCTGCACACATTTCCATGCAGTTCTGAAGAGACGGAGAAGAAGCTAGTCTCTCTTTTGTCTCAAAAGATGTTCTGGCAGTTTTGGAAGGTTCTCATTGAACTGTTGACCTGCTATCTCCGGATCATGTTTAGAGACTGAAAAGGTTAGATGAACCTCGTTCCATTCCTTCTCACAGGTAGGTATGGCTAGAGATAATGTTCTGCGTTCCTCTAGAACTGGGCATGGTTTGCCCGCGTCAACTGCTTTCAACACACAGTCGAGGTCTTTGACCAAAAAGGGGAAAGCTCTGGAGGAAGGAACAATGAAGGTAGGATGCTTTTTGCTCAATGCTGAAACCTTGGAGCTGGTGTAACCGGCTTTCTTTAGGGTCTTGAACAAGAGAGCCTGTGACTTGTCATGCTCCAAGTTCATGACCTCTTTTGGTTCCGTCTCGTCACGAGATGCTGGTTCATCCCACATAACAATCAGGGTATGCCGATAGGTTGGGCCAGAATTGGAGATATTCAAGGGGTTGGCCCCCAACTTCTCGGAGTTGTACAACTTCCCATCCGTCATGGGCATATGCTCCGCATACCTCCAGGGGTTGGTTTCGGAGCATTGTGATAAGTCAAGAGACCTTAATACGCTTATGAGAGCCTTTGAAAGAGCCAGGGCATTTCACTTCTCTTACTTCCTTGTTCGTCTCTTTGAGATCTTGCTTAATCTCCTGTTGTTCCTTGCGAAACGCTTCCATCAACTGCTGAAGTTGGCCTAGGAGCACCTCGCTCCTGGCTATCAACGGCTTAAGATGGGGAGTTGGGGCTGAAGAAGTTGACGTTACAGGTTGACATGCCGTCACAGAAAACTAAGGGTCTTCAGTTATCGTAGATATGGATCCTTCTTCCTACGTTGAACCACTTCTTTTTCAGGATCTTCTTGCAGAAGGTCCTTTTCGGTGTCAGTAGACACCTCCGGCATCTGTTCCTTGTGGATGTCCATGCCTTCGAGTGCCTTATTAATGTCCGCCTCTATCGTCAGCTGGATGAAGGGAGGCTTGACCTGTACCAGGGGCACAACCACGGCGGATTGGGCCTTAGGGAACAGAAGGCATCTCATAGCTTCATTAGGCAGGTACGGTCCCGGAGAGTTCTTTTGGAACCCTCTTACCCACCTCCGAAGAGTTTCTCTTGCTGTATCCCTTGACTCAGTAGTCTCAGGGATTCTCGGTCATCAGAGCCGAGCAGACGGTGCAACTCTTCGGGTCCCAATACCTCAGGGTTCCAGTTGCACATCGTGTGCCCACAAAAGAGGCTGCACACTTCACCTTAGGCTCCTCCTGTAAGGAAAGAAAGAGTGAAATGAGTATAGGGTTATTTATATCATTGATATATATATATATATATATACAAATGCTTAGCAATATTATTTATTACTTACTATTATTTACGATAGCTTAGAATAGTAATCTAGAAAAGAATTAGGAAAGACACATATCTATGTTTCCTCTCCAGGCAATTGCTGTGAACTCCTACATTATTATTTTTTATTTCCTTATTAGGGAAAATACAGAGTGGAATAACTCTCGTACGTAGAGCTGGAGTCAGTGAATATCAACACTAACTCCTCCACTTGTAGAATATTAATACTGAATGGTAATAATTGCTGTCCCAATGATCTAGGATTCACCTGGATGTTGAAGGAATACTTCAGCTCAACATCTTAATCGGTCTCAACATTGGACTGTGTAAAGATACACAGAGTATGCTGGAAATTTTATACTACTGTATCATTATATACTGTAATTTTCTAACTGCTGTATTATTATACTGCAGCAATACTGGCTACTGTATTGTCTTATACTGTAGTTTTACTGGTATACTACCGGGTTAGGCTAGTAACTGGCGGCACTAGCTGACAGGGGGAGAGAAGGAATGGGAAGAAGGACTCCCGTATTATTATAGTTTAGTACAATAATTCTTCCCAGAATGAAAAATCAAAATGGAAAGGGAGGAATACCTTGATTCTAGCTTCCAAACAGCCACAAATTCTGTTGCCGGCTGTACTGCCAGTTACAAGGTTTGTGGGTGGCAGCCGAAGAGAGGACTGAGGAATTCTCAACAGCATAATGTGTTTCCCACTAGCAACCGTCAGGGCCGGCTCAACCTTTCCCGGAGTTTTTCTTCTGTTAGGGAGTTGGTCGAGGCGGTAACCTAACTGCCGTTTGTAGGAACCCGGCCGGTAACCAAATCAGCCCGGCAAGCGGGTATGATTATAGAATACCGGCCAAAAGATATTTGTGACGGCTAGGCCGGCACTAAAGGACAGTAGGGGGAGGGAAAGGGTCTTATATATTACAGAGGAGAAAGGTTGCGGCAAGTATACCTCCTACTTTTGGCTGTAAATCTAGGAAGCCTAGCTTCCTATACCATCGCCGTCATTGGCGACAAGGGAATAACAATTACCCTGCTGGTGACATTGCCGGATATAAGACATGTCTTCTAGTCCACAAGTGAGAAAGGTGGCCGCAATTCTGCTGCCCACTTTTGATTGTAGACTAGGGAAGCCTAGCTTCCTTTGCTGACAACGCCGAAGCCGGCAGAGGAACAACTATTCCTCTATCGACAACATTGTCGGCTACAAGACAACACACCCTGAGTTACTGTCATACGTCAAGGCCGGGATACTCGCCGGCAAAGAGGATCGACAGTAAAACACTATTCAAGTCAAGCCAGAGTTAACTACTCGTTGGCAATGACGGAAGACAGGGTTCTCGCCTGGGATGGCGGCACTCAGGGGGGAAGAAGGGTTTATTCTCTTTTCTCTAAAAGAGAAACGTATCAAGTTATACCAATAGTTCTAGGGGATATATAATATCCCCAACCGAATTAATAGAAATGATACTAAAGGTTAAACGAGGGATTAACGTTACTAAAGTATACTAAAACGGGTTAGGCTAGCCTAACTCGAGTGGGGCTCTCGGCTACGAGTGATACCACCGAGGCCATATCGTATACGAGAAACGTTATATTTGGAAGAGGAAATATTATGTCTGTAATGC
This sequence comes from Palaemon carinicauda, assembly GCF_036898095.1. NCBI lineage: Eukaryota > Metazoa > Arthropoda > Malacostraca > Decapoda > Palaemonidae > Palaemon > Palaemon carinicauda. Next base: position 17,004,036 of record NC_090749.1, read on the forward strand.
TATCTTCACTAGTATAATTTTGCCTAGCTAGCTAAAAAATTCTTTACCCCTAAATACCGGGAACGTCGCACTACTACAATGAGCCCTCACTACTTCGCGGTTCGACCATCGAGGATTCACCACTTCGCGGATTTTTTTCATAACGCATGTATATAAACATATCGCGGATTTTCCGAAAATTTCGAAAATACTGCGATATATGAAGACCCCAAATACGTATTTCGTTAATTCCATTAATACTGTAATTAGTAATATCTGCTCTTACTGATGGTTCATTGCATTACATATGACTTATAATTCAGTACAGAAAGAAATAAAACACGAAAAGAGAATGTGATCATACGATAATTCAGTATACAGTACGTAGTAAAATTAAATCGAACATGAAACGCAAATTAGATGCAGTCATACCGTATTTGAATGGTGTAAGGCTGCTGATGGCTACTACTACAAATGTAATGGATGTGCATCTTTTCCATGAATCTTTTGTATGTATACGTACGTAGTACTGCATCCAATAATATTCTTTGTTGCAAAAATCACATCTCGAATAAGCGTACATATCCTACAACAAAACAAGCATAAAATAGCGTACGTAAAGCTGTATACGTAGTACCTTGTATTTGAATTGGTAACTACTACGTAGCATGTAAGACGGATTGTGATTGGTTCAAGTGCTGGTACATGACGAATCAGAACCCAAGTTTTGAAATCTAGCCTGTGATTGGTGTTTTGAACGCTTCTCCAACCTGCAGCATCTTTTCGCGGCCACTTCGTTCGCCGCTCTCTCGCCGGGTAGATGCTGCTACGTTATTGTGAACTTTAATCTGTGCTGTGCGTGACTGTTTTAAGTTGAACTTTTTGTTGAACTTTCTGTTTAACCCCTACTGTACAATGGCTCCCAAGCATTCTGCTTCTGCTAAGGCTGGTAGTGAGCCTAAACGCCACCGAAAGATGATGACGTTTGCTGAGAAGGTGAAGCTTCTCGATATGGTTAAAGAAAGCAGAAGTTACACGGCCGCAGCCCGCCATTTTGGAGTGAACGAATCCACCGTTCGCTACATCAATAAGGACGAGGCGAACATTAGAAAGACGGCTACCATCACCTTTAGCAGATCAGCGAAGCGAGTCGTTACCACGCGTAATAAAACGATCGTACGTACAGAAGGTGCTTTAGCAGTCTGGATTGCCAACTGCCGGAAGAAGAACATAGCCTTGGATACGAACACCATCCGAACCAAGGCTTTGGGCTTGTATGAGAATTTTGCGGAAAAGGAACCTCAAGACGACGATGGCGAAGTTACAATCCTCGTGGGGATCGAACCAGGTTCTGTTGAATTGATTAATGAAATGGGGACTCTTCGACTGAAAACCAAAATGAAACAATTGGAAATATAGAAAGAAATCTCGCAAAAGAAAACATAATTTTATTTACAACTAGTCAAAGGTGAATGTTTCTTGATTGAGTACTTAGGAAGCACTGAACTAAACAAAGAAAATCATTTGATTAAACTACACTCCAGCAAATAGGGGAACAGTCAAGATGGTAGAAAAATAATACAAAAAGAATATACTACTCTTCTCAGCTGCTCTCGACGGTTGATAGTGACGGAGATATTTCAGGTCTGGCGTTTCGTCGTTGGTAATGAGGGCGGGAGGCAACTCGTTAGGACATCTCAGACAAAGCTGGTTACATCTGCATTCTGGTCCTTACGCCTTCTCTTCTTTACTGAGCTTGTTCTCCCTCTCTCTCTCTCTCTCTCTCTCTCTCTCTCTCGGGCTTCCTCCTCTTCTCTCTTTCGTACTCTCCTTTCTCTCGATCACGTGGAAGTTTATATATCCCTGTATGGGAGGGGTTAACTATGGACAGTTCCATATAAGGAAATTTTCTCGTTTCTTCATCCTCATTGGTGTTCCTTAAAACCGCTGATAACACCTAGGCGAACGCTCTGCTGGTGTAATCAAATTCCATAACGTTGACTCCTTCAGCTAATGTATATCCTTCGGCGACAAACACTGTTCTTCTTCTCCTATGGTTTCCTTGGTCCGCTATAGACAGGGGATCGTTGTGCTCAAAGACCTCCAGCCTAGGCACATATCTTGACGATGACAGCTTCAATAAACAATAGCAGGACCTTATCTCTCTCTCTCTCTCTGCTTCTCTAAGAGTAGAAAAATCACATGTTTTAACATTCTTTCCTATATTATTCTATCTACCCATGAGGATTCGAACGTAGGTAATAGAGGCAGTGATGATGAGCTTAGCATGAGTGTAGCTGAGGAAACTGACTTTACAAATGTTGATGATGTGAGCAGAGATGATGATGTAGCTGTCAAAAGAAGTGATGTACAGAATAGTGTTTCAGAAACTAGCTTATTGAATAAGGATGAACTAGTTAAGATGCAGAGGGAAGATGAAACACTAACTAGAATTTTTTAATGTAAATTGGATGATGAACCTGAAAATGTTTGTAAGGAAACATTTAGTTTAAAAGACGAACTTTTGTGTCGCTATGTTCGTCCTAAGACAGGTAGCAAAGAGGAGGTCATAGAGCAATTAGTAACTCCTAGGAAACTAAAAACGTACTTCTGGCCTAAAATGAAAAGCGATGTGAAGAGATATGTTTTAAGTTGTCACGAATGTCAAATGGCTGGCAAACCTAATCAAGTAATTCCCCGGGCCCCGTTATGTAATATCCCATCGGTAGGAGAACCTTTTGAGAATGTCGTAATTGATATCGTAGGCCCTTTGCCCAGAAGTAAGGGAGGGAATATCTATCTATTAACAATCACTGATAGACTAACACGATATCCAGAAGCAATACCTGTAAGAAATTGCAATGCAAAAACTGTAGTTAAATGCTTGCTGAACTATTTCTCTAAATTTGGACTTCCTTGCGTTATACAGAGTGATAATGGTAGCAATTTTGTATCAAAGTATTTCAGAGATCAAATGAAAGAGTTAGGGATTAAACTTGTACCACCCTACCACCCTGAATCACAAGGAATTGTTGAACGTTTTCATCAAACGTTGAAAAGTTGCTTAAGGAAGTTGTGTAATAATTTCGAACATGATTGGGAAGAAAAGTTACCTTTTGTCTTGTTGGCTTTACGATTAACTCCTAATGACACCACGGGATTTAGTCCTTTTGACTTGTTGTTCGGTCACACCGCTAAAGGACCTTTAGAAAGTTTAAAGTGTAAGTTAATGCAAGAAGAAGGTAGAAAGGATTACATACAGAATATCGAAAATCACAAAGAGGATTTAAGGAAAGCCTGGCAGATGGCAAAAGAAAATGAGAGCAACCGTCAAGGGGAAACTAAAAGAAAATACGATCTTAAGGCTAAAGACAGAATTTTCCATGTGGGTGATAAAGTCTTAGTATTAGTCCAGAAAGAAGGTCCCTCATTATCTTATAAGTTCGAAGGTCCATTTCCTATCATAGAAAAAAAGGGAAATTTGAATTACTTAATTGATATGGGTAAGCGTAGAGCTAAGTGGTTGCACATCAACTTGCTAAAGAAATATAATGAACGTCCAATGCCAGTTGTAACAGTGTCGCAGAGAGAAATTACTTTTGAGAAGAACTCTGATGTTCTTAATAATTTCACGTTGTTTAATTCTAGCTTAGAGGAAGAAAAAACAAGGGAATTATTCAATGTGTTTTCAAATTATCCAGAAACTGTTAGTGATAAATTGGGTTTGACTAATCTTTTAGAACACGATATTGAGTTGCAGGACACAAAACCCATTAGACAAAGCCCTTATCGTCTAAGCCCAGAAAAAGCAAATTTAGTTCGACAGGAAATTAAGTATATGCTAGACAATTGTTTGATTGTTCCTAGCGAAAGTGACTGGTGTTCTCCAATAGTTCTTGTTAAGAAGGAAGATGGATCAGATAGGCTGTGTATTGATTTTAGAAAAGTGAATAGTGTTACGAAACAAAGTAATTTTCCTCTCCCCAGGATAGAAGATTGTTTAGATAAAATAGGAAATGCTAAGTTTATTTCTAAACTTGATTTGGCCAAAGGTTATTGGCAAGTACCTTTAAGTAGTCGAGCACAGAAAATATCTGCTTTCATAACACCTTTCGGTAGTTATGAACCCAAAGTTATGGCTTTTGGTCTACGAAATGCAGCGAGTACTTTTCAAAGATTAATGAATAGAGTTTTAAATGGAATTGATAACTGTGTTGTGTATTTGGATGATCTTGTAATATTTTCAGATACGTGGGAACAACATTTACGCATTTTAGCTAAAGTATGATCAGCACTTGAAAAAGCAAAACTTGTTTTAAATCTGAAGAAATGTGAATTCGGAAAAACCTCGATCACATATTTGGGTCATAAGGTAGGTCTAGGTAAGATTTGTCCAAAAGATGGGAACATAGAAGCTATCATCAACTTCCCAATTCCTACCAGTAAAAAACAGGCAATGAGATTCATCGGAATGATTTCATATTTCCGCCGATTTGTTCCTAATTTTTCAGAAATAAGTGCTCCAATAACTAATCTTTTCAAGAAAGGACGAAGTTTTGTATTTGATAATGACTGTATCGAAGCTTTCAATAAGTTAAAGGCCATAATGATTCACGAGCCCGTGCTAATGTTGCCCGATTTTAGCAAGGAATTTAATTTAGCGATAGATGTAAGTGATATTGGAATAGGAGGAGTTCTGTTGCAAGAAGTGAATGGGATCAAGCACCCTCTAGCTTATTATTCGAAGAAGTTACATAAAGCACAGCAAAATTATTCAACTATTGGGAAGGAATTGTTTAGTTTAGTATCAACCTTGCAACATTTTGAGATTTATGTACGTAGTGGTCATGTTTTAACTGTGTATACTGGTCACAATCCATTAGTTTACTTAGATAGATTTAAGAATAAGAATAAACGTCTCATGCATTGGAGTTTAGAATTACAAGATTATGATTTAAAGATAGTTCATATAAAGGGAAAGAATAATGTAATAGTCGACAGTCTTTCTAGAGACTTTTCAGAATGATATGGACGTTTGTTTTCTTACTGTTTTTTTTTCTTCTATCAACACGTAAGAGTGTGTTTTGGTTTTAGCTACATGATACGAGAGTAATGAAGTAATTGTCTCTCAGTTTAGGGATAAGGGATTTTCTCTTTGGATAATTTTGTTTAAAAAAAAAAAAAAGATAAAATCAGTAGATTTTCCTTTTTTTTTTTAGGGGGACGTGTCATGGGTAGATAGAATAATATAGGAAAGAATGTTAAAACATGTGATTTTTCTACTCTTAGAGAAGCAGAGAGAGAGAGAGAGATAAGGTCCCGCTATTGTTTATTGAAGCTGTCATCGTCAAGATATGTGCCTAGGCTGGAGGTCTTTGAGCACAACGATCCCCTGTCTATAGCGGACAAAGGAAACCATAGGAGAAGAAGAACAGTGTTTGTCGCCGAAGGATATACATTAGCTGAAGGAGTCAACGTTATGGAATTTGATTACACCAGCAGAGCGTTCGCCTAGGTGTTATCAGCGGTTTTAAGGAACCCCAATGAGGATGAAGAAACGAGAAAATTTCCTTATATGGAACTGTCCATAGTTAACCCATCCCATACAGGGATATATAAACTTCCACGCGATCGAGAGAAAGGAGAGTACGAAAGAGAGAAGAGGAGGAAGCCCGAGAGAGAGAGAGAGGGAGAACAAGCTCAGTAAAGAAGAGAAGGCGTAAGGACCAGAATGCAGATGTAGCCAGCTTTGTCCGAGATGTCCTAACGAGTTGCCTCCCGCCCTCATTACCAACGACGAAACGCCAGACCTGAAATATCTCCGTCCCTGTCAACCGTCGAGAGCAGCTGAGAAGAGTAGTATATTCTTTTTGTATTATTTATCTACCATCTTGACTGTTCCCCTATTTGCTGGAGTGTAGTTTAATCAAATGATTTTCTTTGTTTAGTTCAGTGCTTCCTAAGTACTCAATCAAGAAACATTCACCTTTGACTAGTTGTAAATAAAATTATGTTTTCTTTTGCGAGTTTTCTTTCTATATTTCCAATTGTTTCATTTTGGTTTTCAGTCGAAGAGTCCCCATTTCATTAATCAATTCAACAGAACCTGGTTCGATCCCCACGAGGATCGTAACAGTTAGGGACGGAGATATTTCAGGTCTGGCGTTTCGTCGTTGGTAATGAGGGCAGGAGGCAACTCGTTAGGACATCTCGGACAAAGCTGGTTACATCTGCATTCTGGTCCTTACGCCTTCTCTTCTTTACTGAGCTTGTTCTCCCTCTCTCTCTCTCTCTCTCTCTCTCTCTCTCGGGCTTCCTCCTCTTCTCTCTTTCGTACTCTCCTTTCTCTCGATCACGTGGAAGTTTATATATCCCTGTATGGGAGGGGTTAACTATGGACAGTTCCATATAAGGAAATTTTCTTGTTTCTTCATCCTCATTGGTGTTCCTTAAAACCGCTGATAACACCTAGGCGAACGCTCTGCTGGTGTAATCAAATTCCATAACGTTGACTCCTTCAGCTAATGTATATCCTTCGACGATAAACACTGTTCTTCTTCTCCTATGGTTTCCTTGGTCCGCTATAGACAGGGGATCGTTGTGCTCAAAGACCTCCAGACTAGGCACATATCTTGACGATGACAGCTTCAATAAACAATAGCGGGACCTTATCTCTCTCTCTCTCTCTCTGCTTCTCTAAGAGTAGAAAAATCACATGTTTTAACATTCTTTCCTATATTATTCTATCTACCCATGACAGGTGACCATGCTGAAGAAGAAGATGATGTAGATGAAACTCAACCAGGGACATCCACTGATTCACAGCCTCAAAAACAAAGTTTTTCCGCCAGCAAAGGATGGTTCGCGAAGTTTCAGAAACGCTTCGGCCTGAAAAGCGTTTCCCTGCATGGCGAGGCTGCTTCCGCTGACACTTACCGCTGCTGAAACTTACACGAACGAGACGTTCGAGAACATTAACGCTGAAGGTGGATACAAGCCAGAACAAGTGTTTAATATGGATGAGACCGGCTTGTTTTGGAAGAGAATGCCGTCGCAAACTTTCCTGTTTAAAGAAGAAGCCAAAGCCTCTGGCTATAAAGCATTCAAAGATCGCGTAACCCTCGTGATCTGTGGCAATGCTGCTGGATTTTTGCTAAAGCCGGGGCTTATTTACAAGTCGAAAAATCCTCGTGCTTTGAAAAATAAAAATAAGAATCTCCTTCCCGTGTACTGGATGCATAATCAAAAAGCATGGATTACGAAGATGCTGACCTCCAACTGGTTCCAACAGTGTTTTATCCCGCAAGTCAGCAAATATCTCGTAGAGAAGGGCTTGCCTTTCAAGATCCTTCTCCTTATAGATAACGCTGGTGGACACGCAACTGATCTGTCGCGTGAGGGCATTCAGGTTGAGTTCCTGCCACCCAACACCACGTCATTAATTCAACCGATGGACCAGGGGGTTATCAGGGCGTTCAAGGCCCTCTACACGAAGAATACCTTGGCGGACCTCGTTGCGTGTGTGGATGCTGCCCAAGAAGATGAAGATGAAACTTTCAATTTGAAGGCGTACTGGCGGAAGTACACAATAGCCACTTGCCTGCAGAACATCCAGAAGGCACTGCAAGAAATGAAACCTGCTACTGTCAATGCGAGCTGGAAGAAGTTGTGGCCCCAGATTGTTTACGATGACGAGGGATTTACACCATCTGAGATTCAACACTCTGCAATACGCAAATCTGTGCAGTTGGCTGCGATAATTGGAGGTGACGGGTTTGGCGACATGACGACTGAAGATGTCGACGAGTTGTTGGACTGCCATTCCCAGCCGCTAACTGACGCAGACCTAGAAGACCTGATGAAATCGGCCAGTGAAGAAGACAGTGAAACACAGGAAGAGACCCAAGAAAATGTTGAAGAAACGGGCTTAACATTAGAACGGCTTGCCAAGTTCTGCAACCATGTGAAGGAGGTGAAAGAAATGTCGCAAGAGTGGGACGAAAATATGGTTCGGTCTATGCAATTCTGCAACAAGATTGATGACATCATGACTCCCTACAGGATGCTCTTCGAGCGAAAAAAGAAGCAGCGGAAGAAACTTCCGATCACAATGTTCTTCCAGCCTCGCAAAAAAGAGCCAGTTCCTCCTGCTACTACGCCTTCGGAAGAAATTGAAGAAGTGTCCCAGTAAGAAGTTGAAGAGGTGTCCCAGGAAAAGACACCTCCGTCTGAAGAGACGTAAAATACTATCATTGGCTGCACAGTAGAAGACATCATCAGCTTCATCATCATCATTTCTACTGTACAGCAAATTCATCGCCATCATCATTCAAGTTTTTCTTCAACTTCTTTCGTGGTGAGTACAGTAACAATCTTTATTTTTTTTTATACATGTTTTACTTTAGTATTCTAACATTTTAATATTTGTGCCTGTTTTAGTTTAGTATGCATTAAGTTAAAGGGAAGGTTTTAAAAGTCTGAATATACATGTTATAACCTATCATATTTTTTTGTTTAAAATTTACATTTACGTACGTAAAACAACTCTCTCTCTCTCTCTCTCTCTCTCTCTCTCTCTCTCTCTCTCTCTCTCTCTCTCTCTCTCTCTCGTTAATTGTTTTCCTGCTTTGCTACGTATGTACTGTGTGATTTTATATAGATACGGTAAATAATATTTGTAATAACATATTTTCTAAAAGCTTTTACTGTAATATCATTATTTATCACTTTCATCATGCGCGTTAAATCCCTTCGTTTGTTTATTACGATCGAAGATGGAGCGTACTTTATGATGCCGCCGTTTCAGGTGGCGTCATAAAGAAAAACATTTCATTTGGAAGTCCTAAGAAAAATTAAGTAAAACATTGGTAATAACAAAATCAACATACTGTATAATCAATATAATCGATGCAAAAACTAACCTATACACAGATGTGTAAATGCGTTTGTTTCTTCATTATGATTAGAGATAAACGTAAACAAAACATTGGTTGCCATTTTTTATCGTGCTTTTTGGCATGTTTAGGAAACGCATGATATAAAATCGCCTTTATTATTTGTGCCTGTTTTAGTTTAGGGTACTGTAGTACATGCATTAAGTGTTCTGTACATTAAAGGGTAGTTTGTTAACAGTACTACATACAAGGGAAGGTTTTAAAAGTCTGAATATACATGTTAAATAAATACGTAAATATGGTGTCACTACCTATCGCGGTCGGGTCTGGAACCTATCTACCGCGATAAGCGAGGGCTCACTGTAACTAACGAAAGCATTTATGGCGTGCGACAGCGGTCTTAAAAAGGCCGCCTCCAGGGATGGCAGTGCTCCCCTTAACACACCTAAATTATGGTAATTTATCTGTGATAAGGGAGCTAAAAATTATACACAGGAAAGATTAAATAATCAACTTTGAAGAGGATGAAGATTCTGGAGATTGCATGATAATATTCCTTAAAAACAGTAACAACACAGAGAGAAACGTGGGAGGGCACCATGCTTATATGCTATGTTGAAAGGAATAAGGCGCCGTAGTAGTACAGGGAGGGGATCCACCGGGTACCTTGATAACGGCTCCCCTTCATTTCGCCACTCTTCCCTCTCAAAGAGTAAAATCTATTCGGGGTGAAGATTGCCATACGTCGTATCAAAGAATACGTCCCCTGATATTATACGATATCCTTAAAGTTATATTAAGGATACTCGTGCCAGGAGTTAGAATTCTGGAGACCTATGGTTAATTCTCCGGGAGTATCACTGTAGCTAAATATCCCTTAGAAAGCTGCCTAAAGGAACCTTCCGTCAGGACGACATGGCTGAGCCCAAAAATGGACATTAACTAACCTAAACTTTCCCCCCTAACCTACAAGCTGTGTACTTACCTACTTACCTAATGGGGAAGGGGGGCTGGGGCTAACGCCCCCCTTACACTGCCGTTTTTCAAGTTAGCCATAATAATACATACAGGTGTCCGCTATAATACATACACCCACAATACTGTATTTTGATAGATATTGTTTATGATTAGAGAATGTGGTAGGTTTGTAGATTGGTAGACAAACCCTTCCTCATGGACTAAATTGCTCTATCAAAAAGATATTTGTTGACATAAGATGGTCCCTTATAAAATGTACTTACATTAATGCGTCATTTAGTAATTAGTTCAGAGCTTGGGTATATATATATGTACACTTTAATATGGCTGTTTTGGCATTCTAATTTAAGCAATCTTGTGCTTACCAATTGACTGTCATCCAAGCACCTCTTCCCATAAATGCTTTGTTGTTCTGTAAAAAAAAAAAAAAAAATATTTTAGTTATTAGTCGGCAAAGTTAAGGGGAGTGGGTTGCAGGTCCAGGTAAATTAGGCCACAACAATTTCGGATATGGGTTCTGAGTATAGTTAGCAGTAGGGTGAGCCTATACAGCATGCCATGATTTAGACGATATTTTATATCTACATAAGAGGAGCATACAGTACTTGTAAACTCAAGTAATAAAAGTTTTCATTGGTGGGAGAGAGTTAAGTTACTATCGTCGAGGAAGCGCTTTGAGCTGAAAGCCACAGGGAAGAAATTACTTAAATTTATGGTCTCTACAAACTCCTATAAAAATCTATATTATCGTTGTAACAGTTAAAACATTGAATGCATTTACAATATCTACAAGCTTCGTAAAGTGAACTTTGGTGACAACGTTGGCTGAAGATTTGCTATCGTAACCTCGTCGATCGGCTCAACAACAAGACAACGGACAACCATTTTATCAACAAACATTCAGAATTTTGGAGGCGTTTGGTCCTACCATATATCTATTTCCTTTATCACTTTCAAGAATTATTCGTATATTTTATATAAAAATACTTGTATATTTTATATAAAAATACGTGTATATTTTGATATATTATAGTAATCTTTATACCTAAATAGAAACAATATCTTTTGAAAACTAATGAATATGACAAATTTGGAGATAATACGTATTTTTCCTAACCATACAAACCTTACCTATTTACATAGGATATTACTTTCGGCGTAGCTGAAATGGCGAGGGTTAACTAACCCCTAGCTAGTTAGCGAGGGGGTAGGGGAGGGGTAGCTAGCTACCGCCCCCCCCCCACACACACACACACCGGTGAACTGATTCATTTCGCTTAGAGGTAGGACTTCACGGGGGACAGGGCTGGCGGCAAGTATGTGTAAATAGCTAAGGTTTGTATGGTTAGGAAAAATACAAATTATCTCCGAATTTGTCATTTGTTCCGTAACCGAAATACAAACCACGCTATTTACATAGGGTGACTTAACCCTTAGGTAGGGTGGTAAGTCCCAGCCTTACTGGGTTTGGCTTTGCCCGGGAACTCAGAATCCGAGTGTGTAGCACTCAAGATAAGGAGCTCCTGCACCTCGCAAGTTCCTTGCGTGCGGCCTACATAAGCTTGTGTGTGAAGGAATGAAGTGTGACTCGTCCTAGGAAGTCGACCTGAAGTCCTTAGATTGAATTCTAGGCTAGGACGTTCCCAATACCACCTCGTCAGGGTATGGGGGACGCGACAGTATTATTCAATACTAGGAACACAAGGAAGCATGGTTTACCTGCAGTGGTTTGAGGTCAGCTATGCAGAGAACCCAGGATGCTGCCTTCCCCAAGAGAGGGGAGGATGAAGAAAAGAGTAAGGGCCAGGCATACTTTTTCGTTCATGCAGACTAAAACCGGGTAACAATGCCCTCAACCTTCTGCTACTTGTCCATTAAGGAGCCTGAGTTTAGACCAGCTGTTTTGTAGCCACCACAGGGCCGATAGAACGTATCGAGCCCCCTGTGGGTCATATCCTGCAGGTAGTGGGCTGTGAAGGTCGTTTGACACTTCCAGAACCCAGCCTGTAGAACCTGCATCACTGAGAATTTTCTCTTGAATGTCAGGGACATAGCGATGCCTCTGACATCGTGTGCTCTAGGGCGACATGACGGATGAGGGTCTGGATTCAGGGAGTGGTGGATGACCCTGTGAATCCAAGCTGAGATGGTGTACTTCATGACCCTCCTCTTCGTCCTTCGTGTGCCCAAAAACAGGGCTTGCACTCGAGGACGAACTGCCGCTGTTCTGTTAAGATAGAGCCTCAGCCTCCTTACTGGGCACAGTAGGGGATGGTCTGAGTCATCTGTTACAGAACAGAGACTTGAAATCCTGAAGGAGTCGAACCGTGGGTCCGGAACTCTAGGATTTTGAGTCTTAGCAAGAAACTCCGGGACGAACCCGTACGTTACTTCCCCCTCATCCCCTTGAATGGGCGATGTCGTACGAGAGACCATGAAGTTCACTGACTCGCTGGGCTGAGGCCAGAGCGAGCAGAAACACAGTCTTCCAAGTCAGGTGACGATCAGAAGCCTGGCGTAATGGTTCAAACGGAGGTCTCTTAAAAGACCTGAGGACACGAACCACGTTCCATGGAGGAGGTCTCACTTCCGACTAAGGGCAGGTAAGGTCGTAGCTTCGTATAAGTAGTGAAAGTTCCAGCGAGGAGGAAATGTCCATTCCTTTCAGCCTGAAGGCCAGGCTTAAGGCTGAGCGATACCCTTTCAACGCCGAGACCGAAAGGCGCATTTCTTCCCGCACATATACAAGAAACTGCTATTGCTGGAATAGTGGCATTGAGAGGAGAGATACCCCTTCCATGACACCAACCACAGAAGACTCGCCACTTCACCTGGTAGACTCCTGCAGATGACTTTCACAGGTGTCGAGACATCCTTCCCGCAACTTATTGGGAAAAATCTCTCTCTGTGAGGAGATGCTGGATAGTCTCCAGGCATTAAGCCGAAGCGATGCTACGGCTTCGTGGAAGATGTTGCATTGTGGTTGCTTGAGTAGTTCGTGTCGTGGAGGAAGTTCTCTCGGGAGTTTCGTCAAGAGCTGCTGAAGGTCCGGGAACCACCCTGTATGATGCCATAGCGGAGCTATTAAGGTCATTGACAGGTTGACCGATAGTCTGGTCTTGTTGAGCACCATTCTTATCAGACAGAACGGTGGGAAGGCGTAAATGTCTATGTTGTCCCATTGTTGTTGGAAGGCATCTTGCCAGAGTGCCTTGGGGTCCAGGACTGGGGAACAGTACAGCGGAAGCTTGAAGTTCAAGTCTGTCGTGAACAGGTCCATCGTCGGGGAACCCCACAACGTCAGGACTTTGTTGGCTACTAGAGGATCCAAAGACCACTCGGTACTCACTATCTGCAATGCTCTGCTCAGACTGTCGGCGAGCACATTCCTCTTGCCCGGAATGACGCGAGCCGGAAGTGGAATCGAGTGGACTTCGGTCCATCTTAGTATCTCTACTGCAAGATGGGATAGTTGCTATTAAAAGGTACCTCCCTGCTTGTTGATGCAAGCCACTACCGTGGTGTTGTCGCTCACGATCATCATGGAGAGATCTGCCAGGATCTGTTGGAATTGTTGAAGTGCCAGATATATGGCCTTCATTCTAGCAGATTTATGTGGAGGCACTTTTCTGATTCTGACCAAAGGCCTGAGATCATGCGGTTCAGAACGTGCACCCCCCCCCCTTCTTTTGAAGCATCCGAAACGGCATCAAATCCGGGGGGAGGACAAGAAGATCCACTCCCTTTCGAAGGTTTCTTTCCGTCACCCACCACTGAAGGTCCGTCCGTTCCGCAGGACCCATAGGGACCAAGATGTCCGGGGAATCGTGGCCTTGATTCCACCGGGACTCTAGCTGCCATTGCAGGGATCTCACCCTGAGGCGGCCTTTTGGAACCAGACGGGCCAAGGAGGAAGGGTGCACCAGGAGACGTAACCACGATCGGGCTGAAAGCTCTTCTCGTCTGAGGAAAAGGATCTGTGTTCCTCCTCAGCCTTGCTATCTTGTTGCCTGATGGAAAGGCTTGTGGAGATTGGTGTCCAAAATCATGCCTAGATACACCAGTTGTTGAGATGGAAGCAGAGAAGACTTCTCGGGATCTACCATGATCCCTAGGTCTTGGCGAAGTCCCAGAAGCTTGTCTCGGTGTCGAAGAAGGGTTGACTCCGAGTCTGCCAGGATCAGCCAGTCGTCCAGATAGCGGAGGAGACAGAAGCCGATCCTGCGTGCCCACGAAGATAACAGGGTGAACACTCTGGTGAATGCCTGGGGTGCTGTGGGGAGACAGAAACACAGCACCTTGAACCGGTAGATCTTGTTGTCTAGGCTGACAACAAGACGGATGGATTGGGATCTGGAAGTACGCGTCCTTCAGATCCAGTGTACACATGAAGTCTCGCGGTCTTACTGCAAGTCTGATTGTGTCTGCTGTCTCCATGCTGAACGGGGTTTGTTTGACAAACTTGCTCAGAGATGAGTGGTCACTGACGGGTCTCCAGCCTCCAGACGCCTTCTTTACGAGAAGGAGTCAAGTGAAGGAGCCTGGGGAGCCGTCGACGACCTCCTGGAGAGCATCCTTCTTGAGCATAGTCTCAAATTCTGTCCGAAGGGCTAGCCCCTTTACAGATCCCATGGCATCGGAGCTCAACGCCACTGGATTCACTGTCAAGGGAGGAAGAGATGTTATGAACGGGACGCGATATTCCCGACTGATCACGGAGATCGTCCAGGAACCGGACCCTAGTTGCCGCCACCTGAATGCGAAACTTGCAGGCATCCCCCCACTGGTGGATATGCAGGGGGATTGCCAATCCTAGTGCTTGCTGCCTCGGCTGCTCTTCTAGGATTCTTGCCTTCCCGGGAGGACTTTCCGCCCTTCTTGTCTTTGACAGGAAAGGGCTACTGCTTGGTCACGTACGTCTTTGCTGCCGCTGCTGGTTTCATCGTCTTGGATTGGCGAGGTTGTCGAAGTGCTGGAGGTTTGTAGGGCTTAGATGTGAGACCCTTTGGAGAAGAGAATCGTGGTTCGATTTCCTCCACCTCTTAGCTGCCTGTCCCACATCCTTAGGCTCAAACAGACTCTTTCCTAAGATGGAAGAGTGTCTGAGCTTGCAGGCATCCACGGCTGGGACCTCCGAGTGGAACCTCTCGGCCAATGCATCACGTCGTTTCAAGATCGAGTTTGCCCACAAGTTCGAAACTTGGTGGGCCAGAAACTCGATGGTACGTGTGCCCGAGAAGAGGAAGGTCTCAAGGGCTTTCCTGATGCTCTCCTTGGACAGATCCTCGGGTCGCAGCAGGACGCCCAGAGACCCTAGCTAGACATCCAGCCACGAAATGGCCTGTATGGCACACATTGTGACCTTCTCCTGACTCAGGATCTTTGTTGCCAAGAATGTCACCTGCCGGCTTAAGAGTCTCTCAAGAGAGACTCCCCTGGTAAGCTCTTCCACGGAGTGGTGCTCTGGATCACGCTGTTCTCTTCCTGGTGAACTGGCAGCAAAGTCTCCTGTCCCCAAAGGCTCTACTCAGGGGAACTCTTAGAGTCCTTCAATTCCCTCCTAGGAGGGATACGAAATTCTAACAAAGAAGTCTAAGGACTCTTCTCTCTTTAACACGGGACGATACTCCTGCTCGAGGAGGGGTTTCTCCCATGGTTGGGAGAAGGTCTCACCTTGGAGAGGGAGCGTGCTGGCATTCGAGCGATGGGAAAAAAACCCAGGGGTCGCGCGTGAGAGATGCTGGCGATCGCGCGATGGGAAAAAACCCCAGGGGGCGCGCGAGGGAGACTGTTGAAGAACATTCTCGCGCGGGGGCGCAAGCATGCTGGCGCGCGGGTGAGACATCTTAGTGTGAGCAGGAATCAGATTGACGTGCAGGAACGGAATGAAGAGCCCATGAAAAAATGTCAGCGCGTGCGCGTAGGAGGTTGTTGGCGCTTGAAGATCGTCGGTGCTTGTGCGCGAAAGAAGATTGACGGCGCTTCGTGCTCGCAAGAAGATCGTCGGAGTTTGCGCGCGAAAGAAGACCGTCGGTGCTTGCACGTAAAAGAAGATCGTCGGCGCTTGCGCGCAAAAGAAGATCGTCGGCGCTTGCGCGCAAAAGCAGATCGTCGGCGCTTGCGCGTGTAAGAAGATCGTTGGCGCGGGGAACCACCGGAGCCTGCGCGCGGACGATCGTCGGATCTTACGTGCGTAGGAAGTTTGTCAGCGCTAGCGCGTCAAAGAAGATTGTTCGCCAAGATCGTCGGCGCTTGAAGAAGATCGAAGCGCTCGAAGATCGAAGGCGCTCGAAGATCGTCGGCGCTTGCGCGTGTAAGAGGATTGTCAGCGTTCGCTCACGAAAAAAGATCGTCGGGCAAGATGATCGTCGGCGCTTGCTCGCGAAAGAAGATCGTCGGCGCTTGCACGCGAAAGAAGATCGTCAGCGCTAGCGTGCAAAAGAAGAACGTCGGCGCTAATGCGTGAACGAAGATCGTCAGCGCTTGCGAGCGAAAGAAGATCGTCAGCGCTAGCGCTTAAACAGCGCTCGCTCGCGAAGGAAGATCGTCGGCGCTTGAAGATCGGTGGCGCTTGCGCGCGTAAGAAGATCGTCGGCGCTTGCGTGCGGAAGAAGATTGTCAGCACTAGCGCGCAAAAGAAGATCGTCGGCGCTAGCGCGCATACGAAGATCATTGGCGTAAGATGATCATCAGCGAGCACGAGCGCACTAAGATGAAAGGATAGCTGGCAGGAGGATCCGGAACTGGGACGATCAGACTGGAACAGGATTCCTCTGGATGGAATTCTCAGGAACAGCAGGAACAGCAGGAGCACAGGAGAACGTTGGCGCGCAGGAGATACCAGGCACTTAAGGGACTTACTCACAGAGTGAGAAAGCCGCTAGCCCCGAAGGGACCGGTGCCTGTTGGATAACGGGGTACGAAGGCGCCCACAGCGACAGCAGTCAGGAACGGAGACAGCAGGTCAGCAGGTCTAGGAGATGGCGAACTGCGTAGAGGTCCGGAACAGCCGACTGGTCTGAACAGGAACAGTCCTCCGAAGAGGAGTCTCTATGAGTGTCTTCTCTCGCGAACGAGAGAGGTGAAAACATCCTAGAAGAGACTAGAAGACACTGATGATGGCACCCCTTAGGGACGTTGGATCAGCAAGCTGGCCTATAAGGAGCAATCCTCCGAAGAGGAGTCCTTATAAGTGGCTTCCCTCGCGAACGAGAGAGGTCACAAGATAGATCCTGCAGCTGCTCAGCCCCTTGAGCATAGCTGCAGGTGCGACCGATCAGACCAAAGAGCATGATCGCACGAAATTCCATGGTCCGGCCTTGCAACCGCTCAGCCCCTTGAGCATGGTTACAAAAGCGGTCGCTCAGTACCAAGAGCATAACCGCCCGATGACCAGGAAAAACCCTCCAGGAATTATTAAGGTAAGAGAAGTTCCCCCCCTGAAGGGGAAAAAACTCATACCTGGAAAGGGAATCTCCCTCGGAAGAGAAGTTACCTACCCCTGGAGGCGAACCTCCTGAGCGTTCTAAGATGAACTAAAGAGCTGACAGTTGTCACGGGAGAACTTCTAGGAGAAGGGAACACGCCCATGACGAAGTCCTAGAGAGGCGGCAGCAACACCATACTCCCCAAGCACAAAAAAGGACAGCTCTGCTTCGTTGGCACATTAGGCAAACGAAGAAACTAGATCGTTAACTGTGAAAATAAAATAAATAATTAGTTAACAAAAATTCCCCCGGGGGAACTCCGAAGAGGAACCTCGAGGGAAAAGAACATAAGAATTACACACCAGGTATGCGCCCTCCTCCCCCACTGACATTCACGGGGAAGGGGGGAGGGCGGAGAACTGTAACAAAAACAGAATTATAACAATTATAATTATGTAATTCATCTAAGAATGTTCACAAATAGTAAGAACGATTGAACCCCAAAGGGAAGCGTTCTTCACAAAAGCTGAAAAGTTAACAAATACAACTAGATTTCATTAAAAATAATTGAGACAAAATAAACGGAATAGCAACTCAACCCGCAACAGGAAAGAAGCTTCAGTAATAGTACGTAGTAGTAGTAAAAGGGTGAACGACCTCGAGTAGAGAGAGAGAGACCGTAGTCAAACTAAACTCCCACGTTCCCTTCGCTGATAGTCCAAGTTCCCCGCAGGGGAGGAGGAACAGCGGAGAAAACCGATGAATGAATAAAGTCCAGCGATGACGATTCCCCACGGCGACCGAAAATCGGAAGCCGAAGGAACGACCACCGAAGGACCAAGGGAGAGATCACGCCCCACAAAGTGCAACCGCGGTGTCCTGGAACTACGCGGTGACGTTGTCGTACACTACACACACACAGCACAAACACT
>NC_090749.1:17022745-17047745 GCF_036898095.1 Palaemon carinicauda
ATATAGATTTATACTCTCCCTTCATTAATACCCTTGATTATTTTTGATTTAAAATTATCATTATTAGTATTACCATTATTGTTATTATTATCAACGACAATAGGGGTGATACTACTTTAGTAGTAGTAGTAGTCAATAGTAAAACTCACAATTTACTCTCCAAAAGAAGAAGATAGAAAGGATCTGGTTTCCTTCACTCCCTCTGGCCCTTTCTTTATCCAAACATCCCCTTATCAGTATCAGATGGCAATCAAAGGTTGATTTAATTACCTGATATATTACAATTAAGATAAAGGATGAGAAAGATTGCCTTATCTTAATCAATTCCTTCTTCATCCCGATATGGCGATACAGAGGCCAAGTAAGTCTTAAAAGATTTTCTTTAATATCTCTCGTGGTCAGGTCGTCTAATGAGGTATCTCCATCTAATTTCAATTCATGAGAAAATGATAGCGACCTGATAATACATGAGCAGGTGGATTTTTTTTTTTATTACAAGTAAGATCTGCATTTTCAGTTCAGATAAAAACGATTTTCATTCCCTGTTGAATATGAACTCAGAGAAGCATTGATAATCTGATCCATTTCCTTAACCAATATTGTTCTACTCTTTTATCTTTCATTTTGGACATTATTCATCTTCATATCTAATTGACAGCAAAACATCCAAAAAGTATTCTCGTCTCTGGTTAAAGAACATCTTTTACTCCTTAATGATGAAAGATTGGTTTCCCTACCTTTTTCCAAACACTAACCACAAGCTCAGCTGCTTTGAGTTCCATCAATCATCCGTTGGAACGAAGAGACTTTGATCACTTGCAGTTAAGTAAAGTATTTTTCATCTGTCACCTTCTGTTCGGGATTTGTGATGATCAAAATATTTCTACCAAATAGATTTTGTTATCTGATGGAAAAATAGAGAGAGAGAGAGAGAGAGAGAGAGAGAGAGAGAGAGAGAGAGAGAGAGGAGAGAGAGAGAGAGAGAGAGACTAGGGGAGAGAAGATATTGATGGATAGATGAAGACAGATACCGACGCAAAGAACAAGTTGGATGATGACTGACAAGAAACATCTTGGTTAGGCTTTCTCCCCTCAGTAAAATATAGCCTTATTTTAATATAAAGACTATAAAGCATTTATTAAAAGTAATAAAAAAATAAAAAAATAACCTAAAAAGTAAAGCAGATGATGAGAATGATATATATATATATAATATATATATATATATATATATATATATATATTATATATATATATATATATATTATATATATGTATATATCAAGAAATCATTGCTTCTTACAAAAATTGTTTGCTGCAAACCTTAATAAGAAGGACTTGAAGACTTTGGGTCTTTTGTATTTCATTTGATTTCTTTCCCACTTCTTATCTCCTTCACTTCCCTCCCCAATCTCATCCTTTGCTTCATTAATTTTTCATTCTAATTTCTCCTCCTACTCACCTCCAAAGGAAAACACAATGTAGGAAAGGAGACGAAGGATTGATGTTATATTTATTGTTTGATAATATTTTCTTTTCGGATTTTTGCTTCCACGAAAAAGTTCAATGGAAATTTCTCTTCGGTTTCAAACTGCACTGAAAGATATGGAGTCTGTTTTAGGATATCCATTCTGGACAGAGCGACAATATCAATAACTTTTCTTCATGTATTTCTCATTTTTACTCATTATAAGATACCACGAAATATATTCTATATTCTATTTTCATAATTTTCCTAGGTTGATATTCTTTGTCTTATGTATCATTATTCTAGAAACCTTATTTCTTATATTGAGAAGAAATTTTTTTTTCTTATGTTACATTATGCATAAACAGTGTTTAAGATGTGAGAGAGAGAGAGAGAGAGAGAGAGAGAGAGAGAGAGAGAGAGAGAGAGAGAGAGAGAGAGAGAGAGAGAGAGAGATAATTAGACATGGTATATCACTGCCTGAATGATATAGATGATGGAATGTTTACAGTAAAAGATGCCCCATTAAAATATAATCATAAAAAAAAATGTCTTTCCTCAAACAACAAAATTCCAATTTAACCTTTTTGGTATTTTATTTTCTGCCTTTATTTCATCCATTGCCAAATGCTGAAGCCATTTTGGGAAATCCCTTTTCCCGTGTGAAGAGCCATCGCCAACCAACTCTACTTGTGTCTGATCCAATGAGGAAAAGGCTAAAAGGGCCTCAGTCAGTCTGTCAGTCAGGCAGTCAGTCAGTCAGTCAGTCATTCACTCGCCCAAAAGGACTCCAAATCCTACAAGTCTTTGCTTTCTCTATTTCTATTCTTTATCTGTTAATGAAAAATGGTTGTAGAAAGGCGTTTCGAGTACATATGCTTCTATATGATTTGAAATAAAAATAAAGAAAACCTGTTAGTTTAATCATCACTGAATAATATGGCATTTAACAATTTAAAATGGTAGAGCAACCAAAATGTAATATCAGTAATTTATGTCATACAATAATAGGTGATGTCATTGGAATTTTCTTTGCACTTAAGGACATTTTAAGATTTTAATTTAAATCTTGACAAGTGTAATTCAAACAACCATATATCTATACGACTCAAAGTTCTTACTAAATTCTATAAGAAATTGATCTATTTAATTTATGTATTTGAATAATGGAGAAAAATTAAAATCTCTTCGGTAAAATTATCATGCAAAAATACTTCTTTCGTTTGAATGTTTGCTTCAAACACAAGAAGGGAAAAAAATCAACCTTGCTTCCTTTCACACTTGATTCATTCTCTTCTTCGACATTTCTCTTTCGCTCCATCCTTCATTCGCTCTTCCTTTTGTGATCATCTTTCTCTTTCTCATTCTATTACTCATTTCGCTGGGGCCAAGGAGGTCCTTCGAAACTGATGTTCTACATTGAAAACGCTTCTGTTTCACTAAAGAGGAAAGTTCAAAGAGGATGAAGAGAAAACATGAATGATAAGAAGAAGGAGAAGAGAGAATTATAATGCTAAGAAATGGACGTAGGTGGGGAAGGGGAGAAAATATATGTATAGTTCATTCTAAAATTTTAGTTCAATAAAATGGATCAACCAACAACGATTTTTCTCTCCGCTAAAATTCATCAGACAAAAAGGAAAAAAAAAAAAAAGGAAAACATATAGTTCAGTTCTTTTTGGAATAAAAAGTAATGCTATTGATGAAAGATGTTTACATAGATAACCTCCGAAGATGAATCCTTTTTCTTGGACATACGAGGACAATGAAGAGGTTGCGTTTTCACCCTTTGTGCAAATAAGATCCGCAGGAGAAAACGGATGATGTGTTGCTCTCAGAGAGACCCTTTTATAACTTAAGGGACGATCACTGAAATAAAGTACACCCAAAAGGCGCTGTGCTTCATTTAATAAGTAATTTATAAAAAAAGTCGGAATTAACTTTCCATTATCAATAAAAAAAGTAGCGAAACCTAATGGCTGTCAACATGCATGATTTGATACTGAAAGCATTTTAAGTTTCTTGATGCGAAATCAACCTTCCAAGGAATTATAAGAAACGTTTTATAGATGAAAGGTTTGAATAATTAATTAGTGAGTGTGAATCATAAATCATGATAATGTTACAAATTTTATATTTGTGTATGAATATTTAATGTTGTTATATTACAGCCTATTTGTATTCAAACTCTGTTTTTTGTGTAATATCTTTTTATTAAAGAGTAAATTGGATGAAAGATGACAGACAAATTATATAATGATGATTTGCTTTGTTTATCAGAATATCTGTTTCGGAAGACAAGTCAGATATTGTCAGACAAAAACTTTTATTTGAATGAATTTCGTATGTAGATGAGTAGTACATATATGTAATACATTTATTCATTAGTTTCACTCATTAATAAGCAAAAGAGAGAGAAATGATTTTAGATGTAATTATGAAGGAATAGAATAAATCGCAGAGAAACGAGAGAGTGAACGAGAAGTAGGTCGGTGTTGTTGTTAGAATTTCGCTGAGTCTTTCTGAATTATAGTCAAAACATTCCGCTTATTTTTCTAGAACCTTCGTATTGCTCATATGTGTGTGCGTGCGTGTGCGTGTGTGTGTGTGTATGTGTGTGTGTGTATTGTTTGGAGGCTTTCGTAATAGTTGTTCATCATACAAATTGAGATTCATACTCAAGCAGCAGTATTGTATAGTACACGTTGCAAGTCTATAAGTATGTGTCTACAGCATCTTTCTTTAGTCTTCCCTCAAATGTCGTGTTCATCACAATTCTCACTTGAATGTATGTCACATATATTGCACTAAATCATACTAGCACCAGGATATTTGAAATATACACTTTCATTTCCTAATAGAACATCGCATCAGAGCATGATCTCTCTCTCTCTCTCTCTCTCTCTCTCTCTCTCTCTCTCTCTCTCTCTCTCTCTCTCTCTCTCTCTTTGAATAGATAAATAGATGGCACATTAGATAGACAAAGAAATAAATTACTTAATCAGTTAACATTTGAAATTATTATAAAAATAATAAATAAAAAAAAACCTTCTAAGAAATCATTTTTTCGTTCGTTTCAGTCTAATATGATCGTCTGTTGTGTGTGTGTGTGCGCGCGCGCACTAGTGTGTGTAAATTTCTACCTCATGCGGGGATCGAACCTTAGTCTCTTCTAATGAAAGGCAAGATAACCATCACCCATGCCAAGGGAGGCTCTAAAATGGATTATTTTGTTGTTGAACAGAAGGAGGAACAGAAGGAGGAACAGAAGGATGGGGTTCAAATTTCAAGTGAACAAAATCAAAATCAATGAAGAAAAAAAGTCTTCAAACCTTCGAAGGCTTCAGGTCAGACGAGGTCATTTGGCTGAGCGAGAATATTCACTGAATACATCTAAGAAAAAGGGGGGAATTTTGTGTTTGATTGAAATCTGAAAGTCAATCTATTGACACGAGTGTTAAATGCAATAGGGAAGCCTGTTTCGGTTTTCATATACAACGATAAAATTCTTTATGAATTTTATATATATATATATATATATATATATATATATATATATATATATATATATATATATATATATATATATATATATATATATATATATAAACATTATGACGTGATATTCTGAGGTCTGGTGTTGTGGCTTGGAATTCTCTGTTATTATTTATCACCTTCTCCTCGTAAATCATTTTTGCTTGTCTTACTTGATATGCTTAGAAATATCTTTATTAATAACGTTTGTTATGACCAAAAATATTTTATTTTGACCTCCACGTCTCTACTCTTCCTTTGATATTAAACAGATCACAAAAACCATTAACTTGGTAGGCATGATTTTTTTTAACCAAATTAAGTTGATCTTTACGAGGAAAATGGCCAGGGATGACATTCAAAACACATAGATCCAAATTATGAAAATTTCTCAGACCATTCAATGTCATAATATTTCAATGCCAGATTAGAATAATTTGAAGTCATCTGAGCCGATGTCACCATCAGGGACATCACCAAAACCAATCTGAAGGGAATTTCCAAAAGAGGTTTGGACATCCGAATGTCATTCTGTTTACACCGACGTCTTTAATCTCTGTTGATTAATCTTATTGAATTTCTTTATGTGAGGTTTGATGAAACCATAGAAACAAGGCAACGGCGGTTCAGTATAGGTCAAGGTACATTAAATAAGAATGTTCTCGGTTTAAAAGTATTTTGCGTCTTATTAAAATGCTTTTGACTTCTCCCAGGAGGTGAACTCTTAATTGCAAATACGTAGAAGCATCAGATAGCAATAAAGGTTATTTTTGTAGGTGTATAGTTATGTTTGTTGAACACCTGTTTATGTCATTTCTTGGATGGAGAACCAACAAGTGCAAATAAAGAAACACATATATAATACAAAGATAATAAATTAGGAAGGTGGCTGTAAAAACTAAAATAAAAATGTCTCCCCAAAATTAGCCTGCATTGTAAAATTTCTAATCGCTTCCCTGATTTACATTTATTGACAGAACAGAAGAATTCCCAAAAGGTAAACATTTGCTGTACTTTAGATTATTGTTATAAGGACACATAACTTTCAAGGATGCTGGAAAATCTCAGTAAGGAATGGCAAGTCTGCTCGGTTCCTGGATACATTGGCAGTTCTGTATATTTCATTACCAGTTGCAGCCTTGAGTTTACGACAATATTTTGTGTAACCTTTATTGAAGAGGATTCTTCATTGTGTGATGTCAGGTAACAGAATCATTCGAGAAGTTTCTGGACGCATCAAAACTCTTATGCCAATAAGAATGAAAATAAGGTATATGATAAGCTACCTTAAGTTATAAGAATGTACTTTGATACTACTCTCCATTTCACTCATTATTATTATTATTATTATTATTATTATTATTATTATTATTATTATTATTATTATTATTATTATTATTATTATTATTATTATTATTGATGGAATCTCTAAGAAGGTCAACCTGATGGTTAATATCTTTGGTGTGTCAGGTATTGTACAGCATTATGTGACTACTGAGTCTTTCCTCGTCAGTGACCTAAAAGAAGCGACTGCAGATAAAGATAGTATTATCTCACAAGCTCATGTCATTAGAATAAATCTTTTATTGACTATATAAAAGTAAAGAATAAAATTCTAACCTTTTCCAGCAAAAAATCCATATTTATTAGACTGATATGAAACGAAAAATAACAAAGTTATTACAATATTTTACTCTATCTTATTTTGCTCTTTTTCTGGTTCATTTATTTCCTTTCCTCGCTAGGCTATTTTTTCCTGTTAGTGCCCTTGTGCTTATATTATCCTGCTTTTTCAACTATGGCCGTAGCTTGGCTAGTAATAATAGTAATAATAACAATTTTGGGAAATAGAGAGAAAGAAATGCTTTCTGTCAGTTATTGGATCTTCCTTCGAAATCTGGAAACTTCCTTAGAGATTTGTGGACACTTTTTCACTTCCGGTCATCGGTGAGGACCCTCCAATATTGAACAGAAGGGCTCATTGGCGTATGATGTGTAAATGGACAAGTGTGGGTGCCTGTGTACTTGCATAAGCCTATTTTATAGATTTCGGTGCAAGTAGGCTTTTGTGTATATTTGCGTTTACGTAGGGTTCTACTTCTAACTATTTCCTTAGATATGTTCTATTGTTATCTACGTAAGTAAATCTATAATAACAGATTTATACTCGTGTGTGTGTGTGTGTGTGTGTGTGTGTGTGTGTGTGTATTTGCAGTTGTGTGTTCACTTGGAAAAATTCTTGGGAGAATTCCAGCTCAGCCTTCAAAGGAGATCATAACACATTCGATAATATTGAAACAAAGCCAAATTATGGAAACAATCTGATACACAGAGAACGAACTTTCCTATTGTTGTGACCCTGCAACAATGCTCGTAGTATTGCGAATAACAAGGAACATTCTTTCCCTTCACAAGAGAATAGCTGATGTTTAGGTGATAGTTAATGCGTGGACTTTGTGTGAATGTATCTGATAATGTATTGATAGTAAAGAGTGGTACTCTCTACAATATATGTCGTTCACAGAACCAAGACCAAACAAATTTTACACTTTTTTTTTTCTTTTTTTTTTTTCCAAATAAAACAGGAGACGTTCACAACCTCAAGGTTTTACCAATAGTCATCATATTTTTCTAAGCGATTAAAAGCTTTAGTCTAATGCGAACAGTTTGAAGAGACACCTCAACGAAGGCTGCAAACTTGGGTGTGGTCAAACTAGGTCACGCCCCTTCCTTGAATCTCCAATCGAAAGCATCTGCCTCTTTCCCAAAGAAAAAGAAACAGAAGAGATAGAGAAATTAATCGTCTTCGTATTTAGCTCTCCTTTGTTGCGCTTCGACAAGTTGGGACAAATTTCTTTTAATTTGTTGAGGGCGGTTTTCATTTGTTTCCCCTGGTTGCATTCTGTTGGTACCTTTGGTCATTATAAAATGTTTCTTCTTGCTTCAGAACAAGCACACAAAACACACACGCACACTCAGAGAGAGAGAGAGAGAGAGAGAGAGAGAGAGAGAGAGAGAGATTCCCTTCAACGTCAAAGTTTAACAGGAAAAAATCAACGACAAGGTGTCACTCAAAATAGGCATTGATAAGAAAGTGGTGCCACTTTCTCTCGATAGGGGAATAGTCTCAGGTTGTTTATAAGGGTACTCTACTATAGTCCAGTTTCCAACACCATCTGTTATCAACTTAGAGAAACAGCTATTCATTTCTGATCTGTAGGGGAGGAAGGTTGTTAGACAATAGTAAATTTTGTCATGATCACGAAAGTTATTGTTATATTTGAAGTTTACTATTTGAAATTATGTTTTAACTGGTATGAAGTTTTCATTTATAGATGAATTTTGTCAGAAGTGATAGAGGTAATGCTTTTCAAGACAGAGAGACTTTCTTTTTCCCCCGAGCCAATAATGGAATCACCCATTATAGACGCCATGAATACCCCAACTACCAACAGAAAAGGATATAAGGTTATAAAAAGAAATAAAAAGCCCTTATGATCTTGTATCCCGACAGATAAAATAAATATTATATGATAATATAAAGTTGTTGTTGCTAACAAGATTTAATTCATCATATTTTCTGTGATTAAAAGTTTTTTTAGGTTTCTCAGATTTGTATTTCTAACTGGCTGGAGGGCCAATGAAGAAGTCAGGTTTTGTGACGACGTCACAAGCAAAGAAACAGAATACAAAATAAGAGACTGCAAACACATTTTATTTTAATTATTTTTATTGTCTCAATGCATATGAGTAGTTGGGGGAGTTCTATTGCTCAAATACACATCGAAGAAAATTATATTTAATTTTTTTAAACAGAAAATAACACTGGTGAGATGGTATTCAGTATCTGAGAATTTCAACCAATTTGAACAGCATCGTACAACGTTACTACGTATCATTCAATCCTTTTTTTCTTTTCTCTCTTTGTCCTATGGTCTTTCATCCTCTATTTTTCCCTTGGAAAGCTGACATGCAGAGTTTCCCAGTTTATTCTAAGGAGACGTATTTACTATATTTTGGAAAACTAAAGATTTCATAAGACTTTTACTTGTTGATATAAATGAAATTACTTAAGATTTGGATTGGTATAAAATTCTGTTGCATCAATAAGATTCATGTTACAGAAAATAAACTTTAAAGTTTTAAAAGTTTAAAGGCTGCTTATGAATGGCAGAGGCAAGGGACAGTGACATTGCCCTAACAAGCAGGGACAATGCCCTAGACACTGACCATATATTCATATGATAAGCACCCAAGCCCCTATCCGTCAAAGCTAGGACCAATGAGGGCCTGGCAATGGCTGCTGATTACTCAGCAAATAAACCTTAGGTTCCGTCAACTGCCCACCCCCCTTTCTAGCTCACCAGGATGGTGAGGTTGCAGTGACCAAACGAACTAACAAGTTTGTTCGAACCCCAGTCTGGTATTCACCAGTCAGGGACGTTACCACAATGTTGGGAGCGTCCCATTAGATCTGAGCTGTATATGATCTCTAGTTCAGTTTACCCATTAGGATTTAAACAGTTAAGGTTGTCTTTGAAATGCCTGCTTTTGTGATTTCCCTCTCAAGGAAACTGGGGAAAGGTAAGGTTTTTACCACGCGACGCTTTCTTTATCACGATATTAATACGTGATAACGAATGGGAAGTTTCTATGTAATTTTTTAATGAAGTGTCTCTATTTACTCTTTTACATCCTCTCACACTCATATCCATATCAGTATTATGATAAGAGTAAGTAAAAAAATCTGAAATGTTAAGTGAAAACAGGTATTAGGAAAAATCTAAATTTGTTAACTGTAAAATTCAAAGCATAGTAATGGAAGTATCGAATGAAAACCAAATGAATTGGTTATTTTGGATGAAGGAAAGAACTAATATGTAAAGCGATAAATAAATAAACCGGAGAATAACAATGTATAGACATTGCACCAACCAAGGGAGAAAAATGTCTTCAAACAATTCGCTAAAAGTGAAAACCTGCAAGTTATTTGTCTGAGCGAACACATTCGTTGAATTCCCTTGGAAAAAAAAAAAGGAATTTTTTCTTTGATTGTCATCTGAAAGTCAATCCATTCACGCGAACTCTTATATAGCTAACGATAAAATACTATTTCAGTTTTTGATATTTAGAAAACGAGATATTTAAAAAGATATTAGACATGATATCCTGGGCTCTGGTGTTTTTGCCTAAATTTTTTGTTGATATTTCTCACGCTTTCATCGTAAAATATTTCTTTCCTGTTTGACACCAAATGTTTCAACAGATATCTTGACATGTGATGTCTTATGGTGAACCCAAATATTTTCTTTTGGCGAATGTCCCTCTACTCTTCCATTGAAATTAGACAGACCAAAAAATCCTGTAACTTGGTAAGCAAGATTTCGCATAACAGAAGAAAGAGGATATTTAAAAATGAAATGACCAAGGACGACATTAAAAACACATAAATCAACATTATTGAAAGATATCAAATCATTCATTGTTATAATCTATTTCAATACTTGCTTCAAAACCTGCCATAATCCTTAATGAATGAAGACATCTGCCATATAGGAATAGGCCGCTTCCTACATTTTCTGAGAGTCGTCCCGGTCCAACAATGGTTGTTGGTTGGGCGTCACATCCCAAATGGCTCCTTCCTCAGATGAGTCTAAGGTTTCTGGCTAACTCTCTCTGCCTCACGAGATGAGTATGTTGTTGTAGTTGGGGATGACCTATATTATGAATTATTCATATTATGATGTTTACATCATAATACCTAAATTAGATTAAGAAGGAAATAATATGGACTGAGAATGAAATATTATTTAAGGTTAAATGCTTAAAGGCCGCTCATGAATGACAGAGGCAAGGAACAGTGACACTGTCCTAGCAAGCAGGACAATGCCCTAGGGATTGTCATCACCCAAGCCCCTCTCCATCCTAGCTAGGACCAGGGAGGGCCAGGTAATGGGTGCTGACATACAATCTCTGTGGATAAATGACCCACTTTTTTGGGATTAGTGAATCTGTTTCACTCAGGTGATTATTATTATATCGGGCACATTGACACATTACCTCAAATATAGAATTTGGTTAGAATAGACAGATAATGTTATCATTATGATAAGGATTTGGAAATGTCTTTACTCTATTATTTAAAGAATATTTCATTTCATTAACCTTTAAATTCCATGAATTTCACCTGAAATATGTTATTCACTATTACCAAACTATTGGAAATAATCGAATGTGATAATGAAGACAACATTATTATAAGGCCAATCGATGATAGTCATTCTTTCATTGTTCTTATTCAAAGTGATCTCTACTTCATCATCCTTTCTGTCTTTCCTTAATCATGTGTTTCAATATATAACATATTCCTAAAGAAACCTCCCACTGGACTTTATTGAAGGATATATCGCTTTTATAATCGACCATTTTTTTCCATCGACCAACTTGAAGGAGAAGAGACTAATATTGCCACAAGGATTTCAGTTTCTTTTACTTCTTCATTTTTCTCAATCAAATTATTCCCCTTGAGCAATCAAGTCAGTGGCTTTTCAGTATTATCTTAATCCTTCAGCAGCTTTTTAAATCGTAAGCTTTATTTGGAGTTACATATTTGGTTAGGAAAGAGATTATTCCGTTAGAGGCAGTTCCCTTCATGGGGTCAGGGACAACACTGCAGCAGAATCCTTTCTTTAAGACTGACCTTTTCCATGAGATTTCTATAACATTTCCCCAAAGAGGATTTTCATATTCCATATCTTTTGCAACATTTCCTTTGGGCAAATTATGCATGACTTTGTTTTGCAGGTAGCTGTTATATTGCATTGACGAAGGACATTATTCTTCCCTCTCTCTCTCTCTCTCTCTCTCTCTCTCTCTCTCTCTCTCTCTCTCTCTCTCTCTCTCTCTCTCTCTCTCTCTCTCTCTCTCTCTCATTTTAGTTTTATGCAAGTCTCCTCTTTCTCTGTTTTAAATGTTGCCTTTTTTGTCCTGACATGAAATGGACTGGGCAAGTGTCTGGTGAGGCACCTATGAACTCCCTGAGTTTTGCAGATCTCTCTCTCTCTCTCTCTCTCTCTCTCTCTCTCTCTCTCTCTCTCTCTCTCTCTCTCTCTCTGCTGCTATAATGTCTCTCTTCATAATCAATAGAGAATTTATAGATTCATTCATAGTTAATATCTCAGATAAGTATCTGTCTCTATATACTGTATACTGTGAGTTCCTTCCAAACACCTCCACCCAAAATATATATAGCCTACACTGTCTGTATATAAATGTTACGACCTGTGTAGGCCGTAGTTCTGGTTCTTTAAACTTTGATTTTTTAAAGTAATCGTAGGCAGTACATTATTTATGTAACACGGTGAACTGAGGGAAGACAGAACAAAAACACTTGAAAAATCTAACAATATTTATTACAGTACACTTAAATAAATTCAACCTTGCACCAGGAGTAACAAAAAGCTCCTAAGACAAACAACAATGAGTAAACAAAAATGTCCTGGAGGACTAATATACAGAGTCCTCTAAATACACAAGGTTAACCTATATCTAACAATCTTAACCCTAACATAAAAAAACTAAACATATCAAAAGTATGGCTCATATATTAAGCCGGGCCCACAAATACCAACAAACCACTACCATATTACTAAACAGATAGGAATAAGGAAGACAGGAGAAAGGAAAAGGGAGAAAACCTTAAAATTACCTACCTACACACAAACGTTTAAAGCTAAACCAAATACCAAATAATAAAACATAACACAAGGCAGCATACAAATGCACATGCCACATACTAAATGCATAAATACTTAGATACCTTCACAAAAGAATTATGCTGAGTCATAATTTATAGATACATGTAAATAACCCAACACTGTATTAACTATCTGTGAAATAACTCAACAGTACTTATCCATACATGGATTAGACGACAGAGAGGGGACGAACGTTCATCAGCATCAGAGGGAGTATCATTAACACCAGGAAAACGGACTCGGCATATCCATAACGATAATGAAAAGATCGTAACTTTACCTGGGTAATGACTCCCTACTTTCCTCCTCACGGACCCTTGGTCCACAGACGAGCAGCGTAACAGATGTGATGACGCTCTTGGATCACGGCAATAGTACCTCCAACAGTGCCGGTGTACCGGTTTGAAATTACCCCCTCCAAATCTTACCCCCCGGTAATTTGAAACCGGATTCAAACTACCGGGGGGTAACTTGATACCGGTTTCAAGCTACCCCCGGGGATAATTTGAAACCGGTTTGATGCTACCCCCCTGGTTTCAAATTACCCCCCTCGTTTTTGCGCAGGATCTCATCATTTATGAATATTAATAAATTGCTTTTGATCAGGGTCAACACAATCATTAGGTAATATGTATATACATGTACTGCTTCACCTATTGGTATCGTTTATTAATATCCAGCCTTTATCCGTCTTATGTTTATATCTTAGTTAATATATGTCGGATATTCAATTATCAGTCATGGGTGCATATTTGACCGAGACAGGAAGACGAGGTGAAATTTGATTTTGACGGTTATTTTTTCCATTATTTGAAATATTTCATAATTATATTGCAAGCAAGTATTATATAAGGTATAATCAACATATTGATCATAAGTATATATGTATACATACACATACATTTATGTATATATATATATATATATATATATATATATATATATATATATATATATATATATATATATATATATATATATATATATATATATATATATATATATATATATATATATATATATATATATATACATGTATATGTATTTGTATGTATGTTGTAAATACTATATCATTCATGATATCTGTAAATAAATGACACTTTTAATAAGGCAAGATTGTAAGCAATTATAACAGTTTTAATAAAACATGGTACAGTACATGCTGTTTGCTTCTACTGTACTTACATTGGTTGTTTGTATACGAAAACACCTGGACTACGGAAAAGTCGTTACACTTTACAGCCCTCTATGGATGACATTGAACACAACTTGTGTTAATCTCACAACTGTTGTTACTGATTTTAGCCTAAAGGCAGGCAGCTGTGTGTTATCATGGGCTAAATCAAATCCTATTTAAACCATCTTCCAGAATAGTAAGTGATGGATTCGTGTATGGATTTTTTTTCTCTGTTGTTGATCTCGAAATGGAAAATTATTGAAAAACGGTGTCATAAAATGTTTAAGAATTTTACCTGAAAGGTATCATAAAGAAAAAAAGACCTCGCCACATGGTCACCTGTACATTTCCATGCGGTTTATATAACACTTCTGCCCCTTTGTCATAGCTCCATTCTTTCTTATTACTCATTTCATCAAATGACAAAACAGCAATACCTAGTAATCGAGACTTCATACCATCTTTAATGTCCTCTGGTTTAAAATGAATCGAGCTAACAGTAGCTTACACAACGTTAATTCTGTCTGCACGACGACATGCATGTTGGTAATTTATATTTGAGCTTTTATTTTTTACGTGCATAGCATCCAAATACTACGAAGTTACTATGCATTATCAGTGACAGAATAAATGAATAAACTAAGAGATATATGAACACAAGGAGTTCTATTGTTATATTGCAACTATGGGTATGGTCAAACCATTTTAAGAGCAAACTCGGAGCCCAATAGCGGCATTGCCAGTTCTCTTGGGTCATTTTCAAAGCACATCTGGCTTAGCCGCTTTAATCTATGGGCGAGCCAAGAATAGGAGAAAAGGGTCAACTAATAAGTCATTCACCCTGATTTGAACGGTCTAAGAATATAATCCTTTAATTTGATACTCTCCCTAAATTGTTTCCTTCGTTCTTTTTGTTTGCAACCACTTGTGGTGACAAGTTGAAACTCTTAAATATAACAAATAGCAAAATTGTTATAAAACGATTATCATACTAACAGAAATAATCTTAATTTTGATATCAAATGAATTCATTTCTCAATTCTGATTGATTATTAAAAGACAGGATTCTTTACAAAGGATTTAATTAACTATGTTTAATATGGTATATTTACGTAGGTGATTGTATTGTTTTAGAATTTATTTAATTAATCGACAAAATTAATTTCTTTGCAACAAAGGTTATATTAGCAAACGTGGTTATGGTGACTTCGTCAGATGAAGTTAGTGCTATCACAAAAGATTCAATAAATTAGTTCATTCAGACCATTTTCATGTCTTCCTTTATAATGTTATCAGTATGCTTAATACCCTTGACCCAATTTACCTTGCAAATCTGAAACAAAGTCGTTTTTTATAAGTTGGCTGCATCTGTGACACGTTTGATTGTTTGGTCAATTCCAAATTTAACAATTTCATTACCATTTTCCCATTTTTTTTTCTTAATATTTAATTTAGTAAATATTTTTTTCCATGTAATGCTAAAACAGGGTTCATTATGATGGTTTTGATTTCAAATATTTTTACGGGTAATATCTATCTTTTTTTACTTAATAAGTGTTTTGTATAAAGTTAGATGCGTCATAGTTTGTGTTTAATTGAAAGAAGGTCAGTTAATTAAAAATTAAAAAAATAATAAAATCTCGACAATCACTCGCACACTGAAATAAAATAAAGTTTTACCTCGCCGTGATCACTAAACCTTAAATGAAAGTCTGTAACTTCAAATATTGTGAATTAGGGAATTATATGACACTTTAGGTCTCAAATACGAAAATATCAACAATCACACGAACAGAAACAAAATAAAATTTTACCTCGCCTTTATCACAGAACCTTGAATTACAATCTGTGACTTTTAACGTGTCATATAATTCACTAATACACAATTTTTGGTCTTAAATACCAGATTAAACTACTTTTCCTACTGCTGCGAAGCCAACAATAAATACATGATACATATTTGCGATGTCACATGAATTATTTATCATTCTGATGAGGGGGTAACTTGAAAACAGAGGGGGTAACTTGAAACCGGTTTCAAACTACCCCCCCGGTAATCTGAAACCAGTTTCAAGTTACCGGGGGGTAATTTGAAACGGGGGGTAACTTGAATCCTTTACACCGGGACGGAACGACGGCACCGTCTTCCCGCAGAATCCTCAGGCGGGGAAAATAACGCCAAGCGAACGTTGCTTGACCCATACACTTGCAGGACGTAACAAGCGAGGTGGCTATCACAGGTGACGAAACCCCTGCATACGTGGTCCGTGATCCAAAGAAGTGTACAATTTACCGCGGGTGGCTCAAAGACACCAGCGAAATAATCCTCCAAAGGCAACTATTCCTTATGAGGGAACAAAAGGCGTCTACCAAGGGCTGCTGAATTAGGATACACGTCTGTGATCAAGGCATGGTCCGAACTCTTATGAAAAAGGCAGTTAACATTTACTCCTGCCGAAGACCGAATTTATTTATAAACAATTAAATAACCTACTTTAACATAGCCTAACATATATATATATATATATATATATATATATATATATATATATATATATATATATATATATATATATATATATATATATATATCGGATTACTTTTCAATGAAAATTTATGATAAAACAAAAAAGCATGCAGTAAAAACATTCTCCGGGAGCAAAATTCTGTATTGAATCTAAGAGGCAAGGTTAGAGTGCTGATGATATTAGCTGATATCGTGTTATTCTACGGCCATATGGAGGTTGAATTAGTACCTCTTTGGACAGCGTAGATAATAAATACTCAACTGGCGGGGCTCCAAAATTTATTTGTCCGATCTTAATTACTTCCTCCCTAGTCAGGCGCAAGGAGAAAGTAATTGCCTACATTTAACTAACATATGAGAATATCTAAGAAATCTCTTGTAGATCTTAGTCTTTTTTAGAGAAAAAATAGTTTAAGAATTGATGAAAAAATCATTAATTTCATAACTTTCATCATTTTGATTTATGATATCCAGTAATATGAAATGTTGCATATTTGTCATTATTAATGACAAGTTTTTTGTCGTTTAATTTAAAGCAGAAAAATCAACTGATTTTATTATATTATACTGTATTATATCAAACACTTTTGTAAGTGGTTGATACAATACTGTTGGTCATCAGTTTCCTTTAATAAATCGTAGTTTGTTGTTCTTTGAATGAATTTACGAAAGTACTTCTTCAGGGGCCATTGATTCCTCACACTGCTGATCAAGGAAGACTGTGATCAGGATCTTGGAGCAGATGGACAAAAGAACTTCCTATGTTGTGTATTAGGTGACCAATAAGACTGCGTTCAACATCAGTCCACATTCAACCTTTGTATCTCACTTTTATTAGTCAATAGCCTATGCTGATGATCTTGTTATTTGATTGAAAGGACCCTCACTGAAATAGATTAGGTTAGACACTTATCAAGGAGGGTAATACAAGAGCTGACTCTTGTGAAAGAATATTTAGCATATGACATTTCTTTTATACTTCACATTTGTTTAATAAGTTCGAAACTGAAATAGATGAAAAAGAAAATAATTAAGATAATAAAACTGCTTCTTCATAATCATAAAAAAAATAAAAAATAAAGAAAGTAAACAACGTATCGTAAAGAAAACACCAAAAGGATGAAATACAAGAAAGGAGTGGAAGAGTAAATCTCATGGAGGCTTTTCCTCTGCACGAGTCTTCCTTCCTTCTCTCTTCACTATCATAAGAAGCAAATGTTAACCACAAGACTTCAGAGAAAAGAAAATTAAATACCAAGTCTGAATCATTTGCTGTTATTTTTCCTTGCATATGTTTAAAAGTTGCTTTCTAAAGTTTCCTTATTAGGTAACTATAATACTAAACATGCAGCAGGGATCGAATACTATAAGAAAAGAACAAAAAAAGGCATGATAATACATTGATACTAATTGTCCTCTTCAACTCTGACTAAAATATCCACCCAAGTGACGATATTATTAAAGTATGATATTCTTTTCACAAACAAGTAATTTTTTATCTTAACATAATATATCAACAAATTTAAAACAATGATATGAATACAAATATAAATATAAATTCACATATCAAACGTAAGAGATCGTCGTAATGGGATGTTTCCAGTGTTCATATCAATTTTACCTATGTAAATTTCCTCTTTTATATCGATAGTAAAGAGATAATCGATGCTCCAAATATTTACAATCGTATTTGATATTTCATTTTTGATTCATCCTTTTAGAGTTATTACTTAACATCAAAGAGGAAAGCAAACATCAAACATGCAACTGAGAAATAGTTTCCAAGCGGAAGTGTAGGATATCAAGGTACTTAGAATGAGAGAGAGAGAGAGAGAGAGAGAGAGAGAGAGAGAGAGAGAGAGAGAGAGAGAGAGAGAGAGAGAGAGAATATATATATATATATATATATATATATATATATATATATATATATATATATATATATATATATATATATATATATATATATATATATATATATATATATATATATATAGTAATGTCATCCAAAAGCCATAATGAGTACTTTAAAATCTGTAAAAGTCTACTGTGTTTGAAATGCATATGACAGTTTAAGGTTAGTTGGGGATATTTTATCATTTTCTGACATTCAAAAAATAGCCATCTTTAAAATCAGACAGCAAAGTTGTTGATATTCCCTTTACGGTTCTTGAACAAATCTTCATTATTATTTACATTATGCTGACGGGAGATGTTTGAGGCCTTATGTAATGTTAATTTATTTTCCAATTTTGTGCAAAGCAGAATGTTTTTGAGTCAGCTGTGGTCTCCTTATCAAACAGAATGATCATGATTGGTGGAAGACTCTCCAAAGATATCTGTCCATATTTTGATATATCTGCACTATGAAAATTATTAGCTATTGAATCTAAAAAGCATAAATGCTAAACTTCGTAAAAAGATGATTTCACCGTTCATTTGCAAACTCTATTATTTGGATGGACGCAATGATTCACTTATCAGGATATTTCTTAAAATCTCTGGAATTTAAAAAAAAATCCAATTTAAAAATTAATACAATACAAACATGAAAATCATTTTTTTTTTTTTTAGAAATTCATATATATCAGTTAGATTAAAGATGATTTTTTTTATAGAACTAAAATCATGGAAAAGGAAAATTATCTCAACAGGATAAAGTTCTGTACTAAATCTAAATTGCATTGTTAAAATAGTGATGAGATTAGCTGAGATCATGTTATTCTATGGCCCCTGGAGGTTGAATTAGTGCTTCTTTTGACCTAGTAGATAATGAGTACTCTACGTTTGGGGTCCCGAAATTTATTTGTCAGATCTTAATGACCTTCCTCCCAGTCAGGCGCAAGGAAAGTAATCGCCTTCCTTTAATTAACATATAAATATATCTAATAAAACTTTTTAGGAAAAAGGTTGAGTTGATGAAAAAATAATTAACTTCCTAACTTTAATATATCTTATGATGTCCAGTAAGAACATTGTATTGATGTCATTAGAATTTCCCAACTTTTATCATTTTCAATGACATCCAGTAATAAAAAATGTTGTAGAGTCTTCATTATTAAGGACAAACTTTTTGTCGTTTCATTTAAACAGGAAAAATCAACTTCAGGACTCGTGATTTTTAAGTGGTTGATGCAATATTGCTGGTCAGTAGTTTCTTTTAATAGATCGTAATTTGATAGTATGTGAAGGAATTTCCTCACACTCCTGATCAAGGAAGACTGTGATCAGGATCTAGGAGCAGATGGACAACAGACCTTCCTTTGTTGTGTATCAGGTGACCAACAAGACAGTGTTCAACACCAGTCCAAATTTAACCTTTGCCCCACACTATTATTCGTCTATAACCTTTGCTGATTATTTTTTATTTGATTGAAAGGATCTTCCCTTAAACACATTAGGTTAGACACTTATCAAGGAGGGTAGTGAAAGAGATGATTATTGTAAAAGAATATTTAGCTTCTGCCACTTCTATTATAGTTCACATTTGTATAATAAGTTCGAAACGGAAATAGATTAAATAGAAAACCAAATCAAGATATTAAAACAACTTCATAATCATAGTAAACAAAGAAATAAAAAAGTAAACAACGTATCGTTGGGAATCAAAAACAAAATAATGAAAAAGAGAAACGACGAGAAGAGTAAATCTCATGGAAGCTTTTTTTCTGCACGAGGCTTCTTCCCTTCTCTCTTCACTATCATGAGAAGCAAATGTCAACCATAAGACGTCAGAGAAAAGAAAACTAATTCTGAATCATTTGATATTGTTGGGAAAACCCTTTAATGTTCCGACCCTGCCAAAGCTCGTTCATAGTTGACATATGATCCTTCTTAGCGATGATCCTTCGGGAATGAGAGAAGAGGTAATGAGTGAAGGAAAAAGATGATCTTCACCTTCAGAAAAGAAGAGAATGTCCCACACATGTGCAATTCGAGTTAATCCATTGCCTCCCAACGTAAATTCAGATCAGGAACTGCAATAAATCTCCCCCAGGGAGGACACATGCAGGACCATGCATAAACGTTCTCATGAGTAATGTAATACGCAACTTATGCCGTGGCCAGGCCAACGGACTCTTGAAATGGGTCGAGTCTTGATCTAATCCTATATAGTGGAACAGGATCTGAGAGCTAGAAGGACCCATCTTTCCGTAATATAAGCAAACGACTCAAGGCTGTTAAATTGAGTGGTTGTTTTTTACTTGCATATGTTTAAAAGTTGCTTTCTAAAGCTTTCTTTATTATGTAATTATAATAATAAACATACAACAAGGATCAAATACAATAAGAGACAAAACGAGGCATGATACTACATTGATACTAAATGTAATTCTCCACTCAGTGACTAAAATATCCATCCAAGTGACGACACTATTAAAATATGATATTCTTTTCACTAACAAGTAATTTTTTTATCTCAACATAATATATCCACAAATCTAAAACAATGATATGAATACAAATATTAGTCCACATATCAAAACTTTTTTCTTTATGCAGGATACAAACCCCAAAAAATGAGAGATGGTCGTAATGGGATATTTCCAGTATTCATATCAATTTTACCAATGTAAATTTCATCTTTTTTTATCGATAATAAAGAGGAAATCGATGCTTCAAATGTTTACCATCGTATTTGATATTTTATTTTTCATTCATCCTTTTAGAGTTATTACTTGACATCAAAGAGGAAAGCAAACATCAAATATGCAACTGAAAAATAGTTTCCAAGCGGAAGTGTAGGATATCAAGGTACATAGAATGAGAGAGAGAGAGAGAGAGAGAGAGAGAGAGAGAGAGAGAGAGAGAGAGAGAGAGAGAGAGAGAGAGAGAATAAATATATATATATATATATATATATATATATATATATATATATAAATATATATATATATATATATATATATATATATATATATATATATATATATATATATATATATATATATATATATTTCCGAAATATTACCTAACATAAAAGAATTCTATTCTCTTACTCCAAATGTAATTGATAACCAGAAACAAAGTAAGAAATGAGTTATTTGACATCATCACTATGAGTAGTTTCATTCCAAAACAGGTCTCTACAAATAAAGATGAGGAATGTTACATGATTCCACTTTCCATTAGTCTTTGGAAAACTTCCTTACATACTACACAACTATGTGGCCTCAGAGGTAAAGTATGGGATCCATAAAGGCTTATTCAGACTCTGATGACAGTTGTGCTATTGGAAACGTCTCTGCCTAGCGATCTGCTGGACTGGGATTTGAGACCTGCTTAAACTCGGTAGTTTCTTGTATTGTCTGCAAAGTCACCATCATTGTGAGCTAAGGATGGGGTGTTTGGGGGAGCCTATAGGTCTACCTGTTGAGTCATCAGTAGCCATTGCCTGGCCCTCCCTGGTCCTAGCTTGAGTAGAAAGGGTCTTAATTTGGGTGCTAATCATATGTATATAAGGTCAGTCTCCAGGGCATTGTTCTACTCGCTAGGGCATTGTCACTGTCCCTTGTCTTTGCCATTCATGAGCGGCCTTTAAACATTTAAGAGAGGATATGTATGTTTTCCCTCTCGCTATAAACATTCACGAGAGATATTTATGTCTTCTCCTTTGAATACTGTACCAACTGTGTGTCACACGATCGTACATAGTTCATATTGTGTATTGTACCAATCGTGGGTCACACAATCGTAAATAAATTATTTTGTATGTATTATGCTTGTATCTGCGCTGTTCCCCTGCACTAAAAAGAACCAGAATAAACGTGTCTGCGTTTTTCCTCTGTAGCATTGTTTCTCGAACATGAAATTTCCTGTTGCCCTGAGGTTTTGTATATAAAGGAGAGTGTTCTTGAATAAAGTTACTCAGTTGATTGCGTCCTGCCTTTGAGTCACCACCTTCTCTCGGCCCGTCACAGTATATATTATGCTTGTATCTTCACTCTTCCCTCGCACTAAAAAGAGCCTGAGCAAACATGTTTGTTTTTCTCACCAGTAACGGTGTCGATTTTGAACAGGAAATTTCTTGTTGCCTTTAGCTTTTGTATATAAAAAAGAGTGTTCTATAATAGACTCACTCAGTTGCTTTCATCCTGTCTTTGAGTCACAACCTTCTCTCGGCCGATCACATTAAATTTCATGTTCAAAATTGACACCGTCACCGGTGAGAAAAACAGACATGTTTATTCGGCCTCTTTTTGGTGCGAGGGGAGAGCGAAGATACAATCATAATATATACGCAAAATGAACTATGTACGATCGTGTTACAGTATCAACTATATATATTGATTAATGTGTCCTAAAATCTTCTGTCTTCGAATGATGGAGAGGAGATAACCAACGGTGTCAAATGAGCATCCTTCCTGGTGATAACGAGAATCACATTTAAAGTATTATAGTAAAATTAAAGGTTTTTTTTTTTATTCGATCTTTCCTTATCCTTCTTATACTTTATCAACCGAATTACTCTTCCTGTCATGTAACTCAGGACAATAAATTCCTGTTCAAATGGTTTTACACACAAACCTTCTCCTTTCTGTGTCTCCGTCTGTTCATTCAAACTTGAAGTGGAATGGAAGGGAGAGGAGAACTCAGAGTTGATTGAGTGGAGACACACTCATTCGTCACACTGTTGGTAATTGTCTCGTCTCTGCATTAGGAGAATTCTATTTCAACAAAGCTTTGGAAAACACAAACATACAAATACAAAGACAGACAGACCGACATACACACACACAAATACACATATAAAACAGCTACAATGTCTCCTTAGCGTCCAAGAATCGAAGACAGAATTTCTGTTACATTAATGCTATGCCTGATACTATTAGAAATATGGATCCTGTCAGGCAAACGACCCCTTTATTTTGGAGATAGTGGTAAAAAATAACTTATATATATATATATATATATATATATATATATATATATATATATATATATATATATATATATATATATATATATACATACATATATATATATATATATATATATATATATATATATATATATATATATATATATATATATATATATATATATATATATATATATATATATATATATATATATATATATATATGTGTGTGTGTGTGTGTGTTTGTATGTGTTTGTGTGTGTGTGCGAGTGTGTGTGTATAGCCTATATATATATATATCGTCATCATCACCTCCTCCTACACCTATTGATGCAAAGGGCCTCAGTTAGATTTCACTAGTCGTCTCTATCTGGAACTTTTAATTCACTAGGCCTACTTTTCCATTTATTGTCTCCTACTTCACGCTTCATAGTCTTCAGCCATGTAGGTTTGGGCTTCCAACTTTTATAGTGCCTTGTGGAGCCCAGTTGAAAGTCTGGTGAACTAATCTCTCTTGGGGAGTGCAAAAAGCATGCCCAAGCCCTCTCCATCTACCCCTCACCATGATCTTATCAACATATGGCACTCGGGTAATCTCTCTCATACTTTTATTTCTAATCCTGTCCTGCCCTTTGATTCCCAATATCCTTCTGAGGCTTTGTTCTCAAATCTACTAAATCTATTGGGAATTTGTTCATTGTCATACCATGATTCATGTCCATACTGTAACATCGATCTCACTAAACTGGTATATAGTCTTATTTTTTCATGTAATTTCAGGGCGATTTCATTTCCTAATTTTATTTAACCTAACCATAGTCTGATATGATTTTTCAATCTTTCACTAAACTTTAATTCTAAAAACCCAGTATTAGACACACACACACACACACACACACACACACACACACATATATATATATATATATATATATATATATATATATATATATATATATATATATATATATATATATATATATATATACATATAAAACACAGCCGTTTCTACTCCACTGTAAGTCAAAGGCCTCAGACACGCCTTTAATCATGTCTGAGGTTTGGAGAGTTTTCATCACCACGCTAGCCAACTGCGGATTGGTGATGGTGGGAGAATTTTGTCTGATAGCTCATAGGAAGCCAACCTAGTATTGGTGACCCAGACTGATGAAAAATAAATATTTTTTTTTTTTTGGGGGGGGGCAGCTTTTGATCTAAAAACTTACAGTACGAAACAATATATTTCAAATTTATCATTCATAAAACATCAAGAGGAAAATTGCAGATAAAATCATTTCGATAAGATTATAAATGATTGATTTTATTCAAATGTAAAAAAGAGAAATTGTAAAGGAGATTTCATTCATGAATTAGCTAATCGATGAATATTCTTCTGTTTCATATTTCACTAGACAAGTTTTTAAAAATACCTTCAAGATTTAATTCGTTCATAAGTGATTAAAAAAATCACAGACATGTTTACATATTATCTATAATAATCTATATTTTTTTTCAGTAAACTTCGATTAAATTTGATTTTATATAACAAAGTCCAAATTATAGTTATATGTTCGGTAATCATTCTAGCACGAGGTTTGAATTACTCTAGTGAAGTACGTTAATTTTCTATATAATTTATCAGTATATTGATACATTAAGCCTTTATTA
This sequence comes from Palaemon carinicauda, assembly GCF_036898095.1. Taxonomy (NCBI): domain Eukaryota; kingdom Metazoa; phylum Arthropoda; class Malacostraca; order Decapoda; family Palaemonidae; genus Palaemon; species Palaemon carinicauda. The sequence continues at coordinate 17,047,739 of NC_090749.1, forward strand.
TACAATT
>NC_090749.1:17052745-17055245 GCF_036898095.1 Palaemon carinicauda
ACACACATACGTACACACACACGTTCAAAGTAAGTTTTAACACAGGTTGACTGTAATAACCAGAAACTTATGCATCAGAAACTTGAAGCCTTAGGACATAAATTATTTACAACTAAACGAGCTATGGAAAGAATAATACTGGGAATAACACTAAGAGACAGAAAAAGAGCAGCATGGATACGAGAGTAAACTAAAGTAGAGGATATTTTAAGATATGAGGAAAAGAAATGAACATAGGCAGGACATATAATGAGAAGGACAGATAATAAATGGATATCAAGCGTAACAGAATGGGTCCCTAGAGATTATAAAAGAAGCAGGGGAAGGAAAAGGAGACGATGGATTGACCAAATAGCATAGAAATAGCATAAACATATACGATTGGAAGGACATATCTGAGTCTTTTGTTCTGCAGTGGACAAGTTATGGCTGATGATAATATATATATATATATATATATATATATATATATATATATATATATATATATATATATATATATATATATATATACATATATATATATATATATATATATATATATATATATATATATATATATATATATATATATATATATATATATATATATATATATATATATATACATACATACATACATATATCTGTGTGTAAGCATATATGTATGTATGCATTCCCTCTGGGTTCCAGGGTATGCAGAGGACATCGTTTATGGTAACTGCATATCGATATCCAATCTATTTCTCAAAGTCTCATAAATATCAATATTATAAAACATGGATTTGCATTCAATTTCGATGCAAGGAGATTTAAAGTGAATATCGTCAAAGGAGCAATACAATATTCCCATGGGAAACCTGTATTATCAGGATCCAGTAAATAGCAAAGGATGAATTACTGAGCGAATTGAAATTTATGTGTATCTTTTACTCAGGTGGTATCGGGTGCAATGAGTTCTTACCTGAGGTAATGCATACCGGTTATAACATATTCAGTATCTCAGTAATCCTATTATGTCATTATCCTTATGAGGATGCTAAAGGTGTCTTGACTCCGCTATTATTATTATTATTATTATTATTATTATTATTATCATTATTATTATTATTATTACTTGCTAAGCTACAACCATAGCTACACAAGCAGGATGCTATAAGCCCAAGGGGGCTCCAAAAGGGAAAATAAACCAGTAAGGAAAGGAAATAAGAGGAGGATCACCAATTGAAATAAAATATTTCAAGAACAGTAAAAACATTGAAATAAATATTTCATATATAAACTATAATTTTTTTTAAAAAAACAATAGGAAGAGAAATAAGAGAGATTAGTGTGCCTGAGTGTACCCTCAAGCAAGAGATGTCTCTGTGCTTTTAGGATTCAATGAATTTGACTAAAAGGAAGATGAAATCCACTTTTGTTAATCTATTAGAAATAATCAAATGTGAAAAGTAAGTGTCATGAATTAGCTCTTGATCATATGTCGTCCAAAAGTCAGATTTTCTGTATAAGAAACAAAATGCGAGACTTGATTTCGTCTTCTTTCAGAACATCAATTTGGAATCGAACGAATCAGATATGTGTCCATTGGAGAACTCCACAAAAGTAGTTAGTTCAACGGTTGGAATTTTTCAAATGGATCGAGAATTGATCGTATAACATTAATAATTAGCCCACATTTTGTATATAATTTAAACAAAAAAATTGTACTGTCTAACTATGAAATTTTCCCCATCCGAATATACGTGTTAAGATATATATATATATATATATATATATATATATATATATATATATATATATATATATATATATATATATATATATATAATATATATATATATACATATATATATGAAAATAAGTGTTTTATTTAGAAGCTATCAAGTTACTTTGGCTTTAGTAATAATCATAACTATAATGATAGCACTAATAATGAGGATGTTGATTCAATGTGACTAGACACTGAGTTATAGCAATATTTCCTTTACGAAAAAAGGTTTCCTGATTGAATCTAATATCTGTTTTTCTCTTTTCCTCTGAAGTGAAAAAAAAACTTTCTTATTCAAGAGAGGATTTTGCTGACTAGAATTTGCTTTGTATCAAAGACACATTTCCAGGGATTTTCTATTTGTTATTGGAGTGCGTCGATGGCACTGATCTACATTGCTCTTCCAATCTTGATGTCTCTCCTAATCGGATTAGATCCGATGATTGGAGTCTTCCAGTTATCAGTCACAATAGCCCCAAGTACTGGATGGTCATTCAACCCTGATCTCATCACCTAAGGAGATTAGATTTGATTGGCTTTCAAAGCCAGGGATAAACTACATCGTTGTGGAAGAGTATGATTCCGGTTAGAATTACCTTCATTCTTTAAGGAAAGAAAGGCAGATAGACTAATATTACACACACACACACACACACACACACACACACACATATTTTATACGAACTCCATGCACATGCATTCAGTTGGTTCCCAACTTCCAAGTCAACGAATATAACCTGTGGAAACTCT
>NC_090749.1:17060245-17068595 GCF_036898095.1 Palaemon carinicauda
TGTGATTACCTAGAAGTATCAACTGCAACAGCCAATGAATGCCACTTAATTCTTTTGTATGTATTTAGTTTTTCATGCCAGACCGTAGGATTTTCTTTGGATTTGATTTTACCTGGAGCTACAAGAATACTGTTGGTACTTATATAAGCATCATTCAGAACCTACGGAAAAAACAAAAATAGCGAACAAAACCATTTGCTCTCTCTCTCTCTCTCTCTCTCTCTCTCTCTCTCTCTCTCTCTCTCTCTCTCTCTCTCTCTCTCAATATAACGGAATTGCCACTGTAAAAGAGGAAGAAAATAATCTATAATTACTATAGTTTTTCACAATTTTCTATCTTTTCTTTCTTCCTCTAAATCCAATATTAAAATTCTGAGACAGCTTTCGTGAATATAACTTTTTTTATGGAATCTTACAACAGAATAGAAGAGCAGATCTTCCTGTTTCACCTGAAACAGTTAGAAATAGATCAAAGGTCATTACAGAATAAGAAGGATTAAAAGTGTAACATATATTAACATATAGACTTAGATAAAGGGATGCTATAGAATTAGATTTCATTTAGTCTCCCTCGAAAGCCAAGACAGAAACGAAAGAAAACTGTGTTGCCAGTTCCTCTATTTTCTGTAAAATCTATAGAAAATTACTTAAATTGATCTTCATGATAGTCAACGAAAATAAAGTTTTCACCTTTGTATTCTATCATTCAGTTTCTTTACTGATTAAATACTGATGAAACAGGAAAGGCTTCCTCCAATCTCAGTGAACGTTCACTTAGTATTTCGCAAATTCCTGACGAGTGTGATCAGATGGAAAATATTCTTATCATCATAATGATATATTTTCGAAAATTTGGGCTATTTAACGTTTTAAGAATTATTTTTTTGTGTTTATTATCACTTTTTGATAAATTTTAATGAAAATCTTTGTATCATCTGGAAGATTCAGTAAAACTTTACATAAATAGTTATAGGAAAAGAAATCAGAATTTTAAAAAGAGTAGGATCAAGTTGCTTGGATTTGAGTGTAGTGTGTAGTTGTGTCCGGGACAGATTTCTAGATACTATTATTGAATACCCTCTTGACTGAAGGGTTGACAAAACATTGATTCCAAACGTGAGAGCTCATTTCTCTCACGTATTGGTCAAGTCAAAGATGCTAAATATATTATCTTTCCAGAGTCTATACTCGTAATGCTCAGCTCACTACTTTGGGTAATCTATGATTGTATGAACCATCTAATTTACCTCATAATAAGAAGAAATGTAAAATATGTTTTATGTATGCTATTGTATCAATATATATATATATATATATATATATATATATATATATATATATATATATATATATATATATATATATATATATATATATATGAATTTATATATATATATATATATATATATATATATATATATATATATATATATATATATATATATATATATATATATATATATATATATATATTTACCGCTATCGCCAAAATAAAGGGGTCGTTTGCCTGACAGGATCCATATTTCTAATAGTATCAGGCATAGTATTAATGTAACAGAAATTCTGTCTTCGATTCTTGGACGCCAAGGAGATATTGTAGCTATTTTATATGTGTATTTGTGTGTGTGTGTGTGTGTATGTCGGTCTGTCTGTCTTTGTATTTGTATGTTTCTGTTTTCCAAAGCTTTGTTGAAATGGAATTCTCCTGATGCAGAGACGAGACAATTACCAACAGTCTGACAAATGAGTGTAACTTTTTGGCAACAAAAGTGTCTCGTTATTATTGCTATATATCTTTATTTAAAAAGAGAACCAGTACCAACAACATAATTTATTCGAAGCGTAAACCTGAATAAAAGTCTATTTTTGTCTACTGGGAAATTCTTGGCAAAGAGGTTTGCAATTGAATTTCCCCTCCTCAACTGGATTGACCTTCAAACAATTCGATCTGTTGCTTCTTGGAGTCCAGATGTCCTTCGAAGGAAAGTCAGGCTTATTTCCTCTGGTTTTTCTTAGACATGTCATTGTTACTTTTCCACCATAGCATTATATAAAAGAAAGCGTATAAGAAATCTTCGAAATTTATATATAAGAGTTTATTTTCCATAGGAAAACCAACAGATAGCCATGTCACTACCACATCCCTACTCAATGGCTTTAGAATACTGAATGAGTCGTATAGTTTTGTATTATTTCCTAGAGTCACCCAAAACAGTATGGCAATTCAAATTTCAGTTAAAATGAAATGAGACTGACGCTTTTATTTTGAAAATCCTTTAAACCTCCGAAGAATTAAATCCCAAAATGCTTTGATATTAAAGGACCAATTGAACACAAATAGCCTAAAGCGTAACATCAAACATCGTAAAATGCATTGATTTGTACACAATGTCATATATGAACATGCAAAGCATATATGATATTTGATGGAACAATCATGTATAAAGTCATTTCCTCCATAGTTATACATACAGTACATACACCCCTGCATACATGAATAAATACATTTCGAAACAGTTGGTCCTATGACGCAAGAATAGGTATAATTGTAGGTTGATATGAGTACAATTAAAACATGAGTTATCGTTTCATTGTCAAATTATTCCTAGAAATGCCCCCCCCCCCCACCCCCCCGCCCTCCCCCGTTGCGGCCAACAATAAGACAATGCCCTTATCACCTAAGATAAAACCAAAAACAAGAACCAAACAAGTATGTATTGTTTCTGAGTTGTAAACCAATTGTCATTGGAAACAAGGGTTTATGAACGAAGAAACACAGAGAGAGAGAGAGAGAGAGAGAGAGAGAGAGAGAGAGAGAGAGAGAGAGAGATGAGTTTAACTAAACCATAAGATTAGTTATTAAGATCAAATTTTCTGAAAGTGAATTAATAAACAGAACATGTTATGACCCTATTATTGCTCCCTTCAGTGATCGAATTGACAATTGGTGTCAAAGTTTGATTGATATTCATTTCATATCAAAAGAATCATTAAATATAGAGCGAGTAGCAATTTATAAATTCAAGGACTCGTATGATGGAAATCCCCATATATAGAGTCCTTTCAATACACGTCATCAAACTTCCGGTCCGCCATCTTGGAGGGCAAACAAAGACGCGTTCAGTGAGTAGCTATGGTTGAACTGTTGAATATTTAGCCATTTCATCACATTCACATTCACACAATGCCCAGTTTTTGCGCTATTGCTGGCTATGGGAATCGAGGACGAAGAGATGACAAGAGTTTCTACCGCATACCGGCAGTTATTCAGAATCAGGACAAAGATACAGAGGAATTATCCAAGTGCAGACGTGACTTGTGGTTGACCAGAATATCACGGGCTGATCTACGTGAATCCTCACTACCCTAGGCACGTATTTGTTTCTGATCATTTCATATCAGGTCAGTCTCGGCTAGGCCCTAAAAGTTCATTATTCCTGTGTAAACATGATATATCCGATCGCATATGTGACTTGACAAGTATCATCGTCAGTTCAGTGTGTAGTGTGTGTGTGGGAGGGGGCATCTCAATTTTTAAACATCAAAGGGGCATCTCAGATTTTCAAAACAAAAATTAAAAGCGCCCATATTGGCTATATTAACAAAGACTACTTACCTAGGTCTCTATTTCGTCAAGGTGCTCATGCCTATATATAATTAAGTGTATATTTATATTTATCTTAATTTGTGTATTAAATTGTCCAGACATACAGGCCTATGTGATGAATAAACATTGATTATAAATAATAATAACAATATCGGAAAGCTGGTTTAACCCGAAGGGGTCTTCAGCTTATATATGAAACATTAAAAAAATAATTAAACTTACGCATTTAATTGCAAGGAGGCAAAACGATCATCCTAGAGCATTACAATAGAGTTTGTCCATCATGTGTTTATATTTATATAAGAAATTATAGCATTTGTAACCAAACACAAACACAATGTTTAGGCATGAACTGATAAGATTTGACATTATAATGCAAAACTTTTACATACATTTTGACAATCAAAAAATTATAATACACAAGGTTAGGCTGAATGATCAATATTAGCTTTATAATTATAAACACTCTCTTCATTGGCCCAGTGTTTATCTAATTTTGGACTTAAAAAGCATTAAAAGGAAAAAACAACGAATTCTGGAAGCAGATTATTCAATGGAAATGTATGCCCACTCATGTTTTGGGTTGGCCGACAGTACCAAGTAGTTCACCATATCAATGTATGAAAATTCTGGGAAAATCCCTCAATATTTTGACTGAATGAATTCTGAATCTGGTATGGATCTAGGCCATCAATTAGATCGAGTTTCTGCTTGTAAAAACGCTTATCATCACCCGACAATTGTTTGACAAAGTCGCTCTCATTGTCCATATTCGCTGTAGCAGCTGCCATGTTTTCGCTTTGTATGCCCTCCAGCATGGCCCGTCGGCGATTCCCAGTGACGTCATTGAAAAGGACTCTATTGCTTTTTCATATTATTATGCAAAGTCGTTTCATAAATATTGGTTTATAATCCTTTTTAAGTTTATTAGATACGTTTCGTCTCTTTCAGTAACTATCCTTTGATTTTGTGAGGAGAGACTTCCGAAATTAAACAAATGTATCCTATCTGCACAGAGGATGAGGTTTGCAACCCCCACAAACATATCTTCAATGCAGTTTCCCACAATAACAAAGAATTTAGTCATTAGCACAGTTACATAAGAACACACAAGAAGTATCTCAAACTGTAGTAGCAACCCCCCCTCTCTCTCTCTCTCTCTCTGTCTGTCTGTCTCGCTCTCTCTCTCTTTCTCTCTCTCTCTCTCTGTCTGTCCTCTCTCTCTCTCTCTCTCTCTCTCTCTCTCTCTCTCTCTCTCTCTCTCTCTCTCTCTCAGGTTAGAGAGATAGGAAAATGCATTTCTCTGAATACCGCCAAAACGGACAAATGATCTGTCATTGGTGGTCCTGAAACTTCAATTGGACTTTTCATTGCTGAGAAATAATATTTGATAAACCTTCGAAGCCAGAACGAGCTGAGATCCCATCACTTTATCTCTGTATAGGGAAATGGTTAAGATGATAATACTTTATCGGGAGAAAGGAAAATTCCTGGTTGAAATTATGTGAGGCGTACATGACGCCTCTCTCTCTCTCTCTCTCTCTCTCTCTCTCTCTCTCTCTCTCTCTCTCTCTCTCTCATCTCTCTCTCTCTCTCTCTCTCTCGGGAGCATAAGAAGTAATGACGGATCCCAACCAGGAGAAGTAATGGACAATAATGTTGACCCCGGACGACCCTCATTTAGTACCAAGTGAAGCTCTTTCAGCAGGAAAGATTTTGCACATGATGATATTATATCTATGATCGTCTCACCAAGATGAGAGTAGATCATTCTATGACAATAATTGTAGTACATAAGACGACATTGATCGTTTTATAATATTTATTTTTTGTATAATGTGATGTTTTGGTAACATACTATCCATCAATTAATATAATAAAATCTAAATTATATCATTTATCAATGCAATACATATATTGATTATCAGCAGCGTCAAAGGGAAAATTCCTGTTTTGTGCACTGAAATCAATTTCCATCAGAATTTGTGATGGAATAGATCTAATCGGTTCGAACACCTGCAAAAGGAAAATATTTATTCAAATCACATATTTTCTGCAACTTGATGAATGACGTCATAAAAATAGGTAATATTGTTATTTGGTTTTCTCATTCATTTTTTGAAGCTAATGAAATAAAAGGATATTTTCTAAACCCGAATGAAGGCTTCGTTCATAACTCTTTTCATATCAATCAATCAGCAGATAGACAATCAGGAATAACGGGAAAAGTGTTATTTAGTCTTTCATTACAAATTAGCTTCCGTTCTTAATGACAGAAGGCAACACGTGTCACTTCATGAGAGAGAGAGAGAGAGAGAGAGAGAGAGAGAGAGAGAGAGAGAGAGAGAGAGAGATCGTTGATGAAACTAGACAATGCGATATCCTAGCAAGCTTTCTTCTTCTTCTTCTTCTTCTTCTTCTTCTTCTTCTTCTTCCAAGGAAAGAACCTTTTGATGCAGCAAATCTCAAGAGGAAATCATCCGGCCTCATCATCGTCAACAACTAATAATAATAACAATAATAACAATGTTGTGTCAAAGACACATCGCCTCTTCATTAACGACTATTCTAAATATTATGTCGCCAAGACTTCTTTCTAGAAGGATTGCAAGCGATAATAGACTGTCATTCTCATCAATGGGAAGCGAGAAGCCGACAATAAGTCTCCCAAAGATGTGTTTTATCAGTATCAAGTTGGAATTGAACGTTGTTTGTAATCAATTGGCTCAGATTGACTTTTTCTTTTTTCAATTGATAAGAATTGCGGAGAATAATTTTATATTGACCAAGCTGACACGAGTCTGTCTTCACAGTTTATATATGACAGATCTATTTTAACATTGTTACTGATCTAGAGATATTTAATACTCTTTATTCCTTACTTCTCTTATATAGTTTATTTATTTCCTTATTCCCTTTCCTCCCTCGGCTATATTTTCTCTATTGGATCCCCTGGGCTTATAGTATCCTGCTTTTCCAAAGAGGGTTGTAGCTTAGCAATAATAATAATAATAATAATAATAATAATAATAATAATAATAATAATAATAATAATAATAATAACAAACCGGAATATGAAGCAGCAGTGATATACCAGATATACTGTACATTAAATCATTCTGAGCCTCACCTAACCCATTGGACTCGCTTCTCCTCGCCCTTGACCTGATAGAGAAATAGCTGGATTGGATCTAGGAGGATTTCTCTCCATAAATCTCACACGAGTTATTTTGTCCTCGTTGTGTCTCACCGTAACATTACATTTCTCTGTCGTCGTTTTCAGAACTCAATCATCAAAGAAGTCTGTTTATGATAATTATAGATATTTATCAGTGATAAAAGTTATAGATTCAAATAGACATTTTATTGTTATAGTAAAATATTTTTCTTTGTCATAAGTAATTTATGATCTCGCCTGAAACCGAGCTGGTTTAGTACGAAAGGTTTAATTGACTTTCCTTGCAGACTACCAATCTTGCAATGCTATTCTCTTGCATCATAGTGCAAGGAAAATGGATTTTTTTATATAAAGAAAGTGTTACTAACCCCGTTAAGGCTTAAGCCATCAAATAAGACGGGCAAGTATCGTAACTAGTGAACTGGCGGTTAGACTCATTCAGCTTCCATCCTATAGCCTGATACAGCTGCTGAATAAAAGGGACAAAATTTGCATTACTTTTAAAGAAAATACATTTGTAGGCAAAGGTCGGAAGAAAAAAAGCAATGAATCCAAAACTAGAAAGATTATAAGCAAAATGCCTTAATGAGAGTTATAATTCAGTATCAATATAAGATAATAGTTTTACATAGACAACATTTAACAAAATATCATACATTTCAAATATATGTAGACTTAGCAAAGGCTGGTCCATCCTACATTATACAGAAGATTTGTATTGTGAAGTATAACCTAGCTTCCCAACGCTATAAATAATAACTCTAGTTTGTTATTCATGCAACGTTCATTCTTGTAATCAGAAAGCAGTTTTAGGACAAGCTTTCCTAACGATCTAACGCCCAAAAGTTCCACGTTTCTTATTTACAGGTTGTTCAAAGGAGATTCTGAAGAGTAACTGGAACAGAAGTTGACAAAGAATAAGTGACTGAATGATATTAAGTATTTCCGTGTTGTGAATTCACAAATGAGGAAACAAGTGTCAATCAGGCCAAGAATTAAACTTTTTGTACTCTTGTTTGGAGTCATTGTAGCTTTTCGTTTTTTAACATAACAACAAAGGTTCTTCAGTCATCAAGTAGGCTCAAAGGAAGGCGTCCAAGAGGTCCTTCCCCTCCTCTTCGTCCTCCTCCCCTCCTCCTTAATGAGAACGACACCCAAAGGACAGTTGCAACTTCTCTGTCTCTATTTTTATTCAATAAAGATGCATCTTTCATTTACATTTCTTAGCTGTTGATTCATGTGATACTGTGTGATACAGTGCAGTCTCTCTCTCTCTCTCTCTCTCTCTCTCTCTCTCTCTCTCTCTCTCTCTCTCTCTCTCTTGTAATTAAGCTTTGAATCTGAGGAGGTGCCTTGTAATTTCTGACCAGACATTAATAGCTGGTTCTAGTTATGGGCATTAAATTTAACCCTAACAAAACTCTAAGTATGATTTTGCGTAAGTCGAGGACAATGGCTCCCTGACATCCAGATCTCTGATTTGATAATATTTCTTTAACTATATACGACTCTTTTAAAAGTTTGTGCGAGAGAGAGAACTTAGGAACTATATATGATATGTTGGA
>NC_090749.1:17071595-17111868 GCF_036898095.1 Palaemon carinicauda
GTTAATGGACGGCAAAATCAGTCGTCACCAGATGTTAAATTAAACTAAATTTCCGTAGTTTCTATGGATTCTAAAAAGACTATTATTTTTCTCAAAGGGAAATTCCCCACTGGCAATCTTCTCTTCCGTCTGGAGATCTTTCAACTAATAATTTCTAGTTGACAGAAATGAAGAATTCGGTTTGTATAAAGAACATTCCTTATATTCAAGATACTATGAGAGGATAACATATAAGATTTATTCATCATTTGAATGGGTGACTTAGAAAAAATATGAAATATTTAGTGGCACATATCTAATGTGATTATTTGATGGAAAAGACTCATGGGGGAAAAGGGTTATGTTAATCATGGATAAAGGAAGATAACAACACTTTATTCACGTTAGATGAACATAAAACTGAACACTAAAATTACAGAACAAATAAATAATGAATAAAAAGAATTTTTGTCAAAGAAGAATAATCTCTCGATGTTACCAGAAAACATTTCCAGAGGACTGAGAGAGTCTAGAAGGAGCAGGAAAAGGAACCACGAGGGTCACAAGGAAGTCATTGGCTCGCTCTTGCCACTGCATTATGTATTAAAGGTTCGTTGCTAAGGATAGCTATATATATATATATATATATATATATATACAGAGGTCGTATGAATGCATGCGGAACCATGTCAAAATTCCTTTTCTCTAATGGTATAATGTCCAGAATCTCACTTTTTCTGGTCAAGATCTCCCAGACTTGTCCCCAAGGGTCAAGTGGGTTCATCCTTGACCCCTGGTGGACGATATTGATGCTATTTTAGGCTTCCTTCTTGACCTGGGGGTATCTTCATTTCCTATTGTGCTTGAAAGAACTTATGTTATCAAAGTGAACGAAGTAACCAGAGGATTATGTTAAATATCAATTACTTTCTTCATTAATAGTTACACTAACATGAACATCAACCGATAGAATGTGAATCCAAAGCTCTGAACATTTTTGTATTTATTGAATACTATTGGACTTTAAGAATATCGATGTGCTTTCTCTCTCTCTCTCTCTCTCTCTCTCTCTCTCTCTCTCTCTCTCTCTCTCTCTCTCTCTCTCTCTCTCTCTCTCAAGATTACTTATCGTGTCTTACTAAAAATGCACCCAGCTTTGTGGAAGGGCACCTTGTACTTAGAAAAGAGCATTCATTAAAATAATTTTGCTTTGGGTGGGTGTTATAATCAGTTCTATGGCACTTCTACTTGGCGGCTTTTTAAGGGGAAGATTACCAGGGGAAAAACATCCCCACCCCGAAAGATTACTGCAAGTGTGGAAATATTACCAGTGACTAAATTATTTGCTATACTTCATTGACTTTACTTAGTGTCGAATCTATTGAACGGACAATGCTTTACAATAGAACAAATTAAAAAAAAAAATAATGGTAAATTAACTGACTGTCTTAAACTTAAAAAGAAAGGTTTATTGATCAATGATTCATGAATGATTAAGTAAACGATCTTACAAAATAATGAATTCCATTTTTAAAATGAAAAAGAAAACTAGAATGTTTTTAAAAATCTATGAATCTGGAGAATGATTTTTCACATGTGATTTCACTTTTCTATCGACTGTAAATACATAAGAAAACTGCAACTTTCAACCTGTACATAAATCGTAAATATGTAAAAAGTGACATTGAATATTCCATTGTATTGTAGGTAGATATTGGCTTGGCCAAGGCCCCAGTGGATTATCCGTTGGGTTACTAAAGCTAGAGAGATATTGAAGGCTATCGTTTAAATGCCAATTTCTAAAGACCTCGGTTATTAGAAACCATTTCGGGAGATTTGGTTGCGGACTATGAACCATTTCTGGTTATCTCGGACCATAAACATCTTTTATCATCTCGGGCCATAAACATCTTTTATTTCTTAAATAAACCATGTTATTAAGTCTGCCCTTAATCTTGTACCCTCAAATTGATTCGTGAAAACCGCGTTTTCGTTACTTCCTTTTGGCTGTCGTTGAAATGAACACACATGCGGTCAGACCCAGGGGAAAATATACCTCTTCTCCTCATCCTACTTCTCCGCCCTTAATCTTGTCCCCTCAAATTGACCCATGAAGACCGCGTTTTCATTATTTCATTTCGGCTGTCGTTGAAATGAACACACATGCGGTCAGACCCAGGGGAAAATATACCTCTTCTCCTCATCCTCCTTCTCCCTGGGACCATTTCTTTGGTCCTTTTTTTCGTCTATTTTCCTAACTGAGTCATCTGCAGGCATTGCCTTGCCTTCTCTGGTCCTAGCTTCGGTGGCAGGAAGATCGGGTGCCGATTAATGTTCTGTGCCTCCTTAGGAAGTGATCCTGAAAATGTTCTTCTTCTTCTTCTTCTTCTTCTTCTTCTTCTTTTATAAGCAAAATCGATTCAAACTAATAATAATAATAATAATAATAATAATAATAATAATAATAATAATAATAATAATAATAATAATAATAATAATAATAATAATCTTTATTTCAGCAGAAGCCATATACAGAGTTACAATAAGGGTACAGTGATCTTACACTTTTGACATCGGTAAAAAAAAGATGAGATATGCAATAAAATCAGTGATATAATATAAACATCAATTAGCAGGTTGACCACAGAGATCTAAGGTCTGGGTAACAAAGTCACAATAGAATTAACGCTTAACAATGATGATGCCATACATATTAGCAAACAAAAAGAGAGGGAGAGAGAGAAAAAAATGGAGATGACAATGATAAATATGTTGGAACAGAAATTGCTTGAATAATGAAAGAACACTGGGGAGGGAAAAAAAATCTAGTCACTGAGCAGGGGTGTGAAGGAAATACAGGACATCCAGACAACAAAGATGTAACATAATAAAACACGTTATCATAACAATATTGGGAATCATACCAAAGTTATTTAGTGATGAAGATTTGGCATAGCCACACTATCAAATATTAGTGAATACAATTCAGTTTACTGACGCTTCCGTATTGCAGGTTTCCCACATGTTGGATTTTATTGTCGCTGCACTTGCAAGCACATTTTGAATTAGGGGATTTTCACTAGATCGTAGGCGGGAGGTGAGACTTACTATAGAGCGACGAATGATGGTTTTTAGGTTATCCAGTCTATTTTCAACAAACATCGCTGAAGCTGAAAGGTGCCTCGGGGTATTGGTGAGGCGCCTTAGGATATCATTGTGAATGACTGTGATACGTCTCATCGATTCTCGCGTATAGTTTGCCCATAGCGAGCAGCCGTATACGTTATAGCAGTAGGTTTGAAATAGGAGTTTTTTTATATCTTGGCGGCAGAAGGCAAATCTTCTCGTTACCATGTTCCCTAGACAACACAATTTACGTCGCCTGTTTTCAATGTCAGATGTGTCCTTTAAATCTTTCGTAATGATGTGACCTAGGTAAGGAAAATCATTGACAAATGCTAGCTGATGGTTTTGAAGGTAAATATGTGGATCTTCTACAAAACGGAGCGATCTAGGAAGGACAGACATGCACTGTGTCTTCGATTCGTTATATATTATGTCATGTTCATTAGCGTATGCGTTGCAGGTGTCGATAAGACGTTGTAGGCCTTGGGCAGAGGGGGAGATGAGGACCATATCGTCAGCGTAGCAAAGGTTATTTATGGTAAAGCCATTAACCGTACAACCAATAGGAAGTGAATTCAGTCTGATATTTAAGTCGTCTGTGTAAACATTAAATATGTATGGTGAGAGGATGCCTCCTTGCCTGAGACCGTTAGATGAGCCGAATTGCTGGGACAGGGCATTGCCCCATTTGACACAGAACTGTTGTGTTGTGAACCAACAGTATAATATACCGATGAGATATAGAGGAGTTCCCTTTTGCGTAGTTTCAAAAAGAACTTCAGATAGTTTACTCTGTCAAATGCCTTCCGCACGTCTACAAAACATAAGTAGTCAGGGGAGGCCGAGGATATATAGAAATTCAATAACTCCTTTAAAATATATATACAGGTGTCAGTCGAGTGTTTAGTCTTAAAACCAAATTGATTGTCTGCGGTGTGGAGAAATGGTGCAAGGCGACGGAACAGAAGAGATTCAAATATTTTCGATGAAATTGTTGTAATGGCGATGGGGCGGTAGTTTCCTGGGTCACTGGCATCCTTCAGTTTATTTTTTATGAGAGGTATTAAGTGGGGAAGTAGCAGGGTTTCGGGGAGATATTGGAGTAATATACAGGCATTAAATAGTGCAGAAAATAGGATATAAATTATAGGGTGGCAGAATTTGAAAGCCTCGGCAGGAAGGCCACCGCAGCCGGGTGCCTTGTTACTAGGTAATTTCTTGATAGCCGTGCACACGTCACTCGGGGAGATACGGTCACTATATTGAAAATTTTCGTTGCTACAACATTGACGGAGAGCAAGTTTGAACTGGGCTCTCGCTTGTCTCATCTGAAGAGCGAGGGGACCTTCTCTCTAGTTACCATTGTTCTTCCAAAGAAGGAACATTTCTCGAGAGTGTGCATAGAGGTCTTTAACTAAGTTATTCCATCCAGGTATGTTTTGATGGTTACCTCTGGAGAGTCTAAACGTGTCTCTTCCCGAGCTCCGTAGGGCATTTATGATATTTACGTAGAATTCCTTCAGTTTTGTTTTATGCTGTTCATTGCGGCAATTAGGATTATTGCAGAGCAGGGCTTCAGCAGGTTGAATTAACGAGCGGAGATTACTTTCAGACAAGCGTTTGAATGCAGTGGATTTTTGGAGGTTGGAGAAATCCCATGAGATGGAAGGTAGCCTCTCCCTTTGGATAGGTACCGCCGGGAGGGATGGTGTGTGAAATGTGATCTGTATGGGTATGTGATCGAATGCAGACGAAAGGTCGTATCGTATAATACATGCAGTGATAGAGCTATGCAGGCAGTCAGTGGTAATACAATGATCAAGCCAGGATGTGATGGGCATATTATTTCTGTTTTGCATGTACGTAAAGGACGAAGGAGGCAGGATGGCAACATCGCTAATTTGAAGAGATTGTTGAGAACAGAGACGCTGTAATTCATTATAGAAAAGTCTGGATGGGTGCGCATTAAAGTCTCCTATTATGCACACATGGTCAGCAGTGGTATAATTAATAATACCTTGGACTTCTCCTAGTAATATACAATACTGATCAAAGTTTGACTGGCACTCCCAGGGGAAGTATGCATTAATCACTAATATGGTTTTGCCTTCGATCGTTACTTGCAGGCCGAGAAGTCTGTCAGTTTGATACGTCACTGGTTTCACGCACTTATCCAGAGATCTATGCCATAGAAATGAGAGACCTCCTATCGGATGACCTTGAATGATGTAGTCATGAGTAACCATCGACGAGATAGAGAAACTGTTATAATCAACATGAACCGAATCACTGATAGCCAGGTCATGGGGGAGGAGTAAGGTTTCTTGCAGTACAATAATGCCACGGAAATCATTGCAGAACTCATTAAGGACAGGTAAATTCCGCTTGATCCCGTATATGTTCCAAGACAAAATACTTAATGACTCCATGAATTTCGTCGACCTTTGGAGATAAGAACAGAAATCTCAGGGGGCGTGGTTGTGGCAGGTGCTGGGGCGTTGACGGGGGAGGCTGATTGTCGTAGGTGACTTTGGGGGACTAGGGTTGCTGGGGGAGGGCGATCTCTTTTATGATCATAAAAGGACACATATGCTCCTGGGGCAAAGTTTTCGCCTACCAGGAGCTCTCGATGATGGAATAAACAGGAAACCCTGTATGCAACTTGACCTACTGTCTTACACTTGAGGCTATGAAAAATGTGGGGGTCTGATCCTGTTATATCCCTAACCTGGAGCCTGATGGCGTCTTCGGTCACTGAGGAATGCATGTTGTGGACAACGACGTGGCATCTCTTTGGGCGGTGGTGAGGGGGGATATTCCCGGATGAATGCTGGTTGACCTGTTTGCGGTTGTGGTCCGGTCGGAACTTTATCTTTCGCTGGGAGGTCTGCCATCCCTCGTCGATGTCTTGGGCATTTGACATTAGCGCCCTGGCATATGAGTCAGTCGCAGGGGGGGAGGGGGGAGAGGTAGGAGTGGGTGGTACTTCTCTTGAATCTCTTCTGTCTAACGATAGGGAGGGGGAGGTGGTGGTATCCAAGACTGGTGTTTGCCTCGTAACGATCCTTGGCCCTGTAACAGGCAGGCTAGAGCTGGTGTTTTGTGGTTCCGAGGTGGGCGTGGGGTCAGATGAGGGTTGTTCAAGTGGCAGTTGAGGTTGGTCCGTGGGGTCATTCAACTTATTACATTTTCCTTTCAACTCTCCAATTTGATTTGTTATTTCATTGATTTTTAGCCCCATTAAAGCGAATGCATCATTAATTTGCAGGGCCATTGCATCACTGATTTGCTGCTTCATTGCAGTGATGGCACCATTGATTTGGTGACCCAATGCATCACTGATTTGTTGCCTCATTGCAGCGATTGCGTCACTGATTTGGTGCCCTACAGCATCACTGATTTGCTGTCTCATTGCAGCGATTGCATCAGGGATTGCACGGAGATCTTCAGAGGTATTTGACAGCGAAATTGAAAACTCCAAGGATTTTACTGCAGTGTTATGTACAGTCACTATATTGAGGTCCGCTGGCTGGGCCGAAGGTAGGGTGTATGGGTTATCCGCGCAAATGGTAACATTTGTTGTGGTTTTGAGCCATGTTGACATGAAAGTGATTTTCTTCTGAGAAGTCAGGCTCTTTGCATTTCGATCATTCCGAAAGCCGTCGGGCATATAGTCTTTGCACGAGACATATGCAATTGTAATATCTTCTTCCGTGAAATGATTTCTCACGACATCTGTGATGGACTCCGGATCGCTGTTGTTAGAACGAGAGTTGATAAAATAAACACAATTGTTCTGTATGTGAGGGGTGGAGGGACGAGAGGCACTCTCGACACTCGGGGTCATTTTTTCTAGGTCAACCTTGTGGTTAGGCTGAGCGAAGAGCAAACCGTTACTCCTCTCTTTTTATTTTTCTTATTTTCACTGTTTGAACCAAAAGCAGCCAATGGCACTGAGGGGGGAAGAAATTTCGGGCACTGATTGGATTAGAGGGAAATTTTCAATTATAACAAGAAGCACAGGATTGCAAGTGATACGGTACACTTCACTAGGCAGAGCAGCACTTCATGCACATACACACACACTTTTAACGGGAAAGCACGTAAATGACCATAGTTATTCCAGTAAGTGTCCGGAGCGCCTCTGAACACGTCCACCTCACACCTCCTTCAGTGTTTTATAAAGAAAAGAAAATCTTTACAGTCAATTAACAAAAGCAATTTCATCTCCTGCATGTAGATTAATGGATGCTGAATCCCGTATTAGGAATCTAGCTAAAATTAAGGGGCAGGAAGTTGAATCCTAACCAAACACAAAGTATGATTGTAAGTTCATCGAGGACATTTGCTCCTTAACATCCATATCTGCATTGATAATGTTTTTTCTTTTTTTTCAACTTTGAACAATTCATTTGAAATTTTAGGTTTGATTCTTGATAGCAAATTTACTTTTGATAAACACATTCGGTCGGCTCTTTCTTTGATTGCATATAAAATTAGCATATTCGAAATCTTTTAAGATTTTCGGTGATCAATCTGTTCTGAAGAAGTGTTTTAATTCTTTCATTCTGCCTTGGTTCGAGTATTGTTCTCCTGTCTGGTCTTCAACTACTGATTCAAATCTTAATTTGTTGGACAGGAACTTACGTTCTAATAAATTTCTTATTTCTGATTCTTATTTCTGATCTTGATATTAATCTCCGTGTCTGTTTGTATGATGCATAAAAAAAAAAAATCATAAATCAGACCATCCTTTGCATTCAGATCTTCACAAACATTACCATCAGACATGTAATTCTAGGTATGCCATTAATTCTATTAGTCAGGCCTTCTCCATCATAAGGCTCAATGCTACACTCTATTCTAGAAATTTTATTCCAGCTGTGACCAGGTTGTGAGAAGATCATCCTGACCAGGCAGTTAAATCTCTTAACTTCAGAAGTACAAAGTTTACAGGTTGAAATAAGTCTCTTCCTATAGTTTATATAGGATGGATCGATTTTATCGTTGATATTGATCTTGAAATATTTTATATCATTTATTCAATATTTGTCTTGTATTTTATTTGTTTCCTAATTTCCTTTCCTCACAGAGTGTAGCGACTAATGTCTCCCCCCCTCTCTCTCTCTCTCTCTCTCTCTCTCTCTCTCTCTCTCTCTCTCTCTCTCTCACGACCAATATTTTGCTTATTTGACACAGCAGTGTTCAATTACCCTTTATTTGTTGTGATGAAACCTAGTGGCATGAACGATGCATTATCTGAGCTGGTATCATTACAAACTTGACATGTTATCGATATCAAATACATTTGCCGGTATATGAATAACACAATGATTTATTAGTGATTTTAGACTCTTCTAGGTTACAGTTGTTATTACAATGACATATTACGTAATTGTGCTCAACATTATACATTCACGATGCGGTTTTGTGGTAGTTCGGAGCTCTCGATTCGTAATGCGCCATAAATTCATCAAGGTGGTGATGTAGGGACACTGCTGCTTCCCAGGTTCCTATGACCCCGTACATCAGTGACTTTAGTCTTTCCTATAGAGGCGCTCTTCGCCAGATGTCCAGGTTAAAGGTTAATGCACTCGGGATAAAAGTTCCTTCATAATTTTAGTTGTAAACACATTTCTCAAGCTTGCTCCCAACTCTGTCAAGTCTATTTCCCTTTTTTCCAAACAGCTATATTTTTTTATTACACACGTATACTTATATCACATTCGCTATCATAGCGAAAACACAGGGCCATTTTCCCTGTTGGGACCTTAGGCTTTTAGCATCCTGACTATCCATCTATGGTAAAAATAATAATAATAATAATAATAATAATAATAATAATAATAATAATAATAATAATAATAATAATAATAATAATAATAATAATAGAGTCGTTTGATTGAATTAAAGATGACGACAAGACTTTTGTCATAATCCATTAATAATATGAGTTTGTATTATTCCTCCTTTATAAGGAAATAAAGCCACAGGGATATTGTGACTTCCGGAAAGGGAATCTAAACGATGGCGTATTATCTTTAATTGGTCACTTAAGATCTTAACGTTAGTGGCCTTAATGGGTTGTTAACACAATAATTTTGGTCATGATGAATTGTTTTAATGAATCGTGAGAGGCAGCTGGGTTTAATGAATAATGAAGGAAATGTAGGACAGTTTCTGATCATTGGAAGATTATGGTCTGTGGTAGATTATTTAAAAACACCCCTGCTTGGCAATCTGTTGGACTGAGGTTCGAGAGCCGCTCAATCTCGATAGTTTCTTGTAGTGTCTGCAAATTCACTATCCATATGGGGTTGGGGGAGCATATAAGTCTATCTTATGAGTCATCAGCAGCCATTTCCTGGCCCTCCCCGGTCCTAGCTTGATGGTGACGGGCTATGGCGTTGATCATATGTCTCTAGGGCATTGTCCTACTAGGGAATATTCAGTATCCCTTGCCTCTGTTATTCACGAGCGACCTTTAAAATGTCATCAGACTAGCCATTCGATTATTGGAGGAAAATATCTCGTCTTCGGAGAAGTTGTTTTGAAAAAATTCCATTAGGAGTTTGGATGAAATTTCGAAGACTATTTTCATTCCATGAATTATAATAAAGGTTTAGAGAGAGAGAGAGAGAGAGAGAGAGAGAGAGAGAGAGAGAGAGAGAGAGAGAGAGAGAGAGAGAGAGAGAAAAAAACTACTTCTGTAGGAATCAACCGTCTTTTTGATGTCATTCATTAAAAACTTCTTTTCTCGATAAATGTTTGCAATTTCCAGGAAACGTTTCCTTTCCCGTCATATAAAAATCCGTGTTTCTTGGAATCACAAACTCGATTAACTATAATCTTCTATACTAGGATGATTTCCTCTTATGATTTGGACATGATATTTTTACTGATGCGTATAAGGACGCAGATCTTATTTTTGTAGATATTGTTGATATTTATATGAGGCAAATCATTGAACTTCAAATTTTTCTGATGGTATAATTCTAGAAATCAAACAGAAGGATCTTTAATATCGAGATAATTTGGTTGAAATTTCAATTTAACTAAGTATTACAACGCCATCTGGTGCCTGATTATTACCAATGGAAATTATGATAATAATCATGTCGAATTTGATGCAAAATTAGGCGATCTTAAACACACTGAGTCGGGCCATCGTAGTCAGCCACACAGTGCCAAAGTTATTATTGACCTTAGAACCAGATCTGCATTCCATAGCTTTCCAGTATTCCCAATATCCTGGAAACTTATGTATCCCTGATAACACTGCCGAAGAATTCTAGTGCTTTTGTCTCCAGGTATTTTGGAATATTTTCCTTTGTTGTCTCCCCATAAACATTGGAAGGATCCCAAGGATCTTCAGAACTTTTGCAATACATACAGATTCACTTGCAAGAAAGACCTGGGTCCTTCAGACATTCGTATGATTTCATAGTTATATTTTATGGTTTAATACAGATATTATACAATAGTTGATAGCTTAAAAAGATTGAATTAACTCTTGGTAATCTATGTATCGGGATGTCTACTGACACATAAACGTAGTGTAGAAGTTGCGAGAGTAAACAAGTCTGATCTTCCCACGCGTCTTTATGAATGAGTAGGTTTGTGCGTGTGTACGTGTCAATGAAAGTGCTCGTCCAATTCAGTGTTTAGTTATGGTCTCTTTAGTGTACATAAACCAAGTTTATGGCTCAACTACTAACCTACAGTATGCAATCATGTATTTCTATAATTAATTATCAATGAACTAAAACTTGTCCTCCTTAATTGGGCAATAGTTAAGGGGGTTTGTGGGGTTACCATGAGTTGGGACATCGACAGCCACTGGTTGGACTCCCTTGCCCTTACTTGGGAAGTGCAATTATGTAAGTTTTTGTTTTTTGTTTCTATGAAATTTTGTCACTTTTTTCGTTCATGGGTCTTTAAAACAACAGTAAAGATTTAATGGAATGCGTGTTTGGTCATCATATTTATTTCTAGTTTATTGGCATCTATATAGTGTACCTACAAGCACATTCGCACTCATACACATAGGTGCCAACAACAAGTGTTGGCTTTAATACCCCAACACAACAACATAGGCTACACACAACACAAATTTATACATGAAATTAATTTGGACAAATGAAAGAAAATTGAGGGACGAAATACCCCATTTCTGTGTCTCTATCAAATCTCCGCATTGCGCTGCAATAGAGACTCACTGGAACGCAGGGGACTAAAACACAGGGATCAAAATCTTATCTCAGTTGGTGGAGCATTTCATATTCATCTGAGACAACTCCATAAAAATGCTTCTTAAACTTTAGTAGACAAAACTTCCACAAACTACGATAGTCTCCAAAGACTCGAGGATGAGAGTCAACCATGTCAACCAGCACAATTGGATTAGAGAAAGAGAGAAAAAGTGAAGGAAAGTTATAATGTGGAAACAGATTTTGCAAACTACCGCCATAGTTTGAAAGATTTAATGCAAAATGCCAAGGACGAAACTGGCAAGATAAGTTGACGCAATGAAGGACCTTGAAAAGTCCCCAAGTGATAGGACATTTTGTTTGATAATGTTCAAGGAATTATCATCATTACTATCACTCGCTAAGCTACAACCTTAGGAGGAAAAGTAGGATGTTATAAGTTAAAGGGCTCCAGAAGGGAAAAATAGCCTAATTGGGATGGGAAATATCGAAACAAATAAATTATGTGAGAAATAAGGAACAATGATTATAAAATATCTTAGGATTTGTAACAATTTTGTAATAGATAAATAACTATATACCTTTGTAAAACCAGAGAGAGAGAGAGAGAGAGAGAGAGAGAGAGAGAGAGAGAGAGATGTATACAATTGTAAAATCCATATGAATAACATCTGTATAACATTAATAGTAAAAGTAAATTAATTGGAGTTAAAATAAAAAACGGATTCTTAGGAAATCGATAATCTTTTGAAAATTGCCGTTGAAATAAATGCGGATTCAAATTGTACGACAAAAAAAAAAAATGCATTTTAGGTCGTAATTCTTAAAGACGAAATCTCCAATACCAAGTGATGAGCGTTTGTCCAAAACTAAAGACTTCGATTTTCACGCGTTTCTGTGGAGACCAAATGCTCCATTTATCTCTGGGTTTCATTGAAGTTGGCTAAAAAAATCAAAAGAGTAAGTTTTTTCATAACATGTCTTCTTATACTCTCATCGTTTTTGTTTTATCATAATTATCTTGTACTTCGTTCCCTTAAGGAAACAAGAATTCTGTGTCGTATTATGTGGTGTATAGTGAGTCTACACAAATTTCAGGAACGTTTAAAAAATCATGTTTTGTGTGTTGAATATAAATTTTCTTTTTCCCTTTACTCTATTTTCCTTCATTCATTTGTAATGCGTTGTCTGCGTGCTTTTCTACAGTCCGACTTGTAAAGCCTCAAGGAATCACTCAGATTCCTTCACACTCTCCAAAGGATTCCTTCCCCATAGAGTGTCCTTTTAGAGTTATTTGAATCTACTGTTTCTTATACGAGGTCCTAAAGAATATATTTTTTTTTTTTTTTATTGGGAGGCAAAATCTATTTCAACTTTCGTCGCTTTCTGCTTGAATGGACTTTCTGAGTTGTGTTTTATTCAGGGTTGAAGGGAAAAATAATTCTTGTAAGTCACCCTTTAAGTAAAAGCATTGATCCTCTCTCTCTCTCTCTCTCTCTCTCTCTCTCTCTCTCTCATCTATTTAGTAGTTAGGCAATAAAAGAGTAAATGTATTTTTTGAAAGCAGCTATAGCTCTTTTCATTACTGTAAGTAAGATTGTGTGAAAACATTTTCAAACAATCTACTGATATTCTTCTCAATATCAACTCAATATATAAGTATCAAAATGTCAAAAAAGTTCAACTTTGTTCTTCTTTATAGATAATGTAAAGAGCAGTCTCTGTTTATAGTCCAGTTTAGTTAAACGTTTCATTTAATAACAGGTTTCGTCTGGCCTTAGTCTGCTCTTGTGATTGAGCAGTTCTTTCCCTTTGGGATCTGAGCAGTTTTGTCTTAGAAGACATTTATCAATGACTCGGGTGTCATGCAAAAGATAGTTACCCGCAGTAAGAGAATAAAATATATAAACTCTACAATGTTTCTACTTTTGGCGACAACACTGTGATAATAACTTGTTATATAATCTCTAGGTATTGACATAACTAATTTTATTCGTGTATTTAATATGACATTTTCATAGATGAGTGTTTTCCAATGGGGTCATTTGAGAGGGGAAAGACTGACAGACAGAGGTGTCTATCTATTTCATGCATACACAATGAAGGATCAAGAAACTGTCTCAATATACTCACGAGTTTCCTTCTTCCTTGAATTGCTAATGATATATTCTTCCAGCCATTAGTTGAAAAAAAAAAAAAAAAAAACTATGAAAAATCTTAGCAACATTTCAAGTCTCTCCTATACATACATGAACTCACATGAGTACTAACACATGCACACACACTCAGAAATAAATGATAGGCCATTCATGTTGAGTGGGGATTGTGTGTGTGTGTGCATGTGTGTGTGTATTTAAAACTGCAAGTCTGATTGTTTATATAGTAACACAAAAACATGACGGCCATTTCCAATGTGCATACCGGGTGGTGCACAAGACCAGTTCCTTTATTTATGAGAAAATTGTAAAGAACTGCAAACATAGCTTGCCTTTAGATAAGAAAATAAGTTTTAACTTAGATTTTATCCGTAGGAGAAAAAATTCACATCCAAAGTAGTTTGTCAGCAGTGGATAACTTAGTAAATGAAATATCTTAAACTTATTCTTGTTACAATTCTACCAATAAATTCCTTTATCAAAGACAAATTTTGGGTTAAGTACTAAGTTTAGTAATAAATGTTTATACGATTGTATTCCAGAAGGAATCTGACCCACTTATCATTCTCTGAGACAGGAATGTGGAAGTTCCAAAAGGGAATTCCTCTCTCATTCTCTGAAATTGGTCTCTCTCTCTCTCTCTCTCTCTCTCTCTCTCTCTCTCTCCTAAGGAAACTTGAGAATAGTTCTACAGACGAACTATTTAAATAAGCAAAGGTTAAAGGTGAATAATTTGTGCTGTAATATGAATGTGTGTAATAACGGATATTAATTAAAATTCCAGTTGGTTAAATTTCAAAGTAAAACTGAAATACTAGTAATTAACTAAACTCTGTTTGCATTTACAATCAATCTGGCGTAGAAATAGAATGTGAATTTTCATGTTAGGAAGGAAAAAATAAAATGTTTTAATTAAAGTCATATCCTGAAACGTTGATTGAATTAGCAGCTTTGTTATTCCCGACGACACTTGGAATATGAAAGCAGAAAGCTTGATTCATTGCAAGCAGTGATTATCTCGTGTCATTCTCAATCCCATTCATCTCAAATTCTCTCATCATTAATGGGGTGAGAGGGAGTTGCTGTAGAGCAAAGTACATACAACACACACGAACACACACACACACATATAAACACACAGAATGACAAATAGAACTCACTTTATATAGTTTAAATTTAGTAATATAGAACTGAAAATGAAATACAGAAGGATTGACAGGGAATTCATTATGAGGAGACTTTGGTCCCTGAACTGAGCGATGCTATTGAAGGAGATGACATTGATTTAGGAATGAGGTATTCTCCTTTTATAGAGATATCAGCTGACTTTGGGCCTTTGGGAATGAAGATACTAATCTCTCTCTCTCTCTCTCTCTCTCTCTCTCTCTCTCTCTTATTAGGCCTGATGGTTTACACACTCTCTCTCTCTCTCTCTCTCTCTCTCTCTCTCTCTCGCTCTCTCTCTCTCTCTCTCTCTCTCTGATGGTTTACTACCCCCCTCTCTTTCTCTCTACAGTAGATTAGGCTTGACGATTTGTCTACATTTAAGACGAGATCAAGGAGATGAAGTAGAAGCAGGATTAGTGTCAGACTCATTTCTTCCAACACGAAGTTCACACAATGATCTGCATAACGAATAACCATTTGGGTAACAGCCTATGAGGATTATCCATAATGTTACTCATTACAGAAAAAGAATATAAAGTATTATTCTCAGAGAATAGTTTTTACCCCAAAGAACTTTTATTCACATTTAGCTCTGAACTGGTGTTTTTGAGAACATGTCATTTGAAAACTGAGAACGAGTGAAGCAGACGACCGTGCAAGAAACAACTCAATATTATAATGACTTTTGAACAGCTGAATGGAAAGTGCCATACCTCATGTCTAATGCTGATCATTGAAAGGAAAATATCAGAGTAGTGCAAAGATATTCAAAGGGATGCTTGGCTAAATCTAGCAGGATTGCATAAAGAGGAAGTCTGTAGGATGGCGTTCTGTAGACACCCCGCCTCTATACTTCAAGAATTAAGATTCAGATGTTGGTGGTATTAATAATGATAATAGTATGTGGAATTCTTGTATTGTTTCACACACTTAGATACCTACCATAAATCCCCCCCCCCCCCCTCTCTCCTCTCTCTCTCTCTCTCTCTCTCTCTCTCTCTCTCTTTGATCTTTTCGATGAGTCATGTCTCGAAAAAGAGTACAATAAGTGAATGGTCATTGAATGAGAATATTGTTTCCCTGGAATTTCTGTTGCTTCTTCACATTGCCTCAAAAGTTCCTATTCACGCGTACATTGATTAGTTCTATTAATCAAAGGATATATTATTGCATTATTCAATCTGTTTGCTGGTTAATATTTCAATTTTGCTTTTTGTGTAGTATGGAATCATGGTTATTGAAATTTCCATTTTGATTTTGAAATGGCTCTTGGGAAAAAGCACATCAATCCTACACTTTCAAAATCTAAATCTAAATTATTCAACTAATATTAGGGGGTAGGCATAGAAGGTGGCCCCCCAAACAACCCCCCTACCCACCCACCCCAACCCCACCCCTACCCCCTCTCTCTCTCTCTCTCTCTCTCTCTCTCTCTCTCTCTCTCCAACATATATATAGTTCCTAAGTTCTCTCTCTCGCACAAACTTTTAAAAGAATCGTATATAGTTAAAGAAATATTATCAAATCAGAGATCTGGATATCAGGGAGCCATTGTCCTCGACTTACGCAAAATTATACTTAGAGTTAAATTTAATGCTCATAACTAGAACCAGCTATTAATGTCTGGTCAGAAATTACAAGGCACCTCCTCAGATTCAAAGCTTAATTACAAGAGAGAGAGAGAGAGAGAGAGAGAGAGAGAGAGAGAGAGAGAGAGAGAGACTGCACTGTATCACACAGTATCACATGAATCAACAGCTAAGAAATGTAAATGAAAGATGCATCTTTATTGAATAAAAATAGAGACAGAGAAGTTGCAACTGTCCTTTGGGTGTCGTTCTCATTAAGGAGGAGGGGAGGAGGACGAAGAGGAGGGGGGAGGACCTCTTGGACGCCTTCCTTTGAGCCTACTTGATGACTGAAGAACCTTTGTTGTTATGATAAAAAAACGAAAAGCCTACAATGACTCCAAACAAGAGTACAAAAAATGTTTAATTCTTGGACTGATTGACACTTGTTTCCTCATTTGTGAATTCACAACACGGAAATACTGAATATCATTCAGTCACTTATCCTTTGTCAACTTCTGTTCCAGTCACTCTTCAGAATCTCCTTTGAACAACTTGTAAATAAGAAACGTGGAACTTTTGGGCGTTAGATCGTTAGGAAAGCTTGTCCTAAAACTGCTTTCTGATTACAAGAATGAACGTTGCATGAATAACAAACTAGAGTTATTATTTATAGCGTTGGGAAGCTAGGTTATACTTCACAATACAATTCTTCTGTATAATGTAGGATGGACCAGCCTTTGCTAAGTCTACATATATTTGAAATGTATGATTTTATTTTTTGTTAAATGTTTTCTATGTAAAACTATTATCTTATATTGGTACTGAATTATAACTCTCATTAAGGCATTTTGCTAATAATCTTTCTAGTTTTGGATTCATTGCTTTTTTTTCTTCCGACCTTTGCCTACAAATGTATTTTCTTTAAAAGTAATGCAAATTTTGTCCCTTTTATTCAGCAGCTGTATCAGGCTATAGGATGGAAGCTGAATGAGTCTAATCGCCAGTTCACTATTTACGATACTTGCCCGTCTTATTTGATGGCTCAAGCCTTAACGGGGTTAGTAACATTTTCTTTATATAAAAAATCCATTTTCCTTCCTCTATGATGCAAGAGAATAGCATTGCAAGATTGGTAGTCTGCAAGGAAACTCAATTAAACCTTTTGTACTAAACCAGCTCGGTTTCAGGCGAGATCATAAATCACTTTCGAGAAAGAAAAATATTCTAGTATGACAATAAAATGATCATTTGAATTTACAACTTTAATCACTGATAAATATCTATAATTATCATAAACAGACTTCTTTGAGGATTGAGTTCTGAAAACGACGACAGAGAAATGTAATGTTACGGTGAGACACAATGAGGACAAAATAACTCGTGCGAGATTTATGGAGAGAAATCCTCTTAGATCCAATCCAGCTATTTCTCTATCAGGTCAAGGGCGAGGAGAAGCGAGTCCAATGGGTTAGGTGAGGCTCAGAATGATTTAATGTACAGTATATCTGGTATATCACTGCTGCTTCATATTCCGGTTTGGTATTATTATTATTATTATTATTATTATTATTATTAATATTATTATTATTATTATTATTTGCCAAGCTATAACCCTCTTTGGAAAAGCAGGATACTATAAGCCCAGGGGATCCAATAGAGAAAATATAGCCGAGGGAGGAAAGGGAATAAGGAAATAAATAAACTATATAAGAGAAGTAAGGAATAAAGAGTATTAAATATCTCTAGATCAGTAACAATGTTAAAATATATCTGTCATATATAAACTGTGAAGACAGACTCGTGTCAGCTTGGTCAATATAAAAATATTCTCCGCAATTCTTATCGATTGAAAAAAGAAAAAGTCAATCTGAGCCAATTGATTACAAACAACGTTCAATTCCAACTTGATACTGATAAAACACATCTTTGGGAGACTTATTGTTGGCTTCTCGCTTCCTACTGATGAGAATGACAGTCTATTATCGCTTGCACTCCTTCTAGAAAGAAGTCTTGGCGACATAATATTCAGATTAGTTGTTAATGAAGAGGCGATGTGTCTTTGACACAACATTGTTATTATTGTTATTATTATTAGTTGTTG
Organism: Palaemon carinicauda; assembly: GCF_036898095.1. Taxonomy (NCBI): domain Eukaryota; kingdom Metazoa; phylum Arthropoda; class Malacostraca; order Decapoda; family Palaemonidae; genus Palaemon; species Palaemon carinicauda. Next base: position 17,089,906 of record NC_090749.1, read on the forward strand.
ACGATGATGACACCGAAAAATTTCTTCTTGAGATTTGCTGCATCAAAAGGTTCTTCCCTTGGAAGAAGAAGAAGAACAGGAATCGCATCGTCAGTGCTCCATCAACAAGATCTCTCTCTCTCTCTCTCTCTCTCTCTCTCTCTCTCTCTCTCTCTCTCTCTCTCTCTCTCTTATGAAGTGACATGTGTTGCCTCCTGTCATTAAGAACGGAAGCTATTTTTTAATGAACTATGTACGATCTTGTGACACACTTATTTAAGCAAGGTAATGAGTCGAGCAGTGAGAACACATAACCTGGAATGGTAATATCATTAACATCTCCGAAAATTTACTCTGTTGCGTTTGGGGCCAAAGACATTAAGGAGTCACGGGAGGCATAGTTATATTTTGTCAACCCTTCAGTCAAGAGGGTATTCAATAATAATACTGATATGTCCAGCACTCAGCAGAAGTCAGTACCTTATAACGGTACCCTTCAATCAACTTAATCACCGTCTTTTAAAAATTCTGATAATGTTTTCTATAACTATTTATGTAATTTTTTACGGAATCTTTTACAGGATATAAAGATTTTCATTTTAAATTATTCAAAATTATTATGATAAAAAACAATTCCTTAAAAGGTTGAATAGCTTGAAATATTTGAAAACACATCATTATGATGATAAAATTTCTTTCCATCCTTCCAAAACTCGTCAGGAATTTGCGCAATATTGAGAGTTCACTGAGATTGGAGGAAGCCTTTCCTGTTCCATCAGTAATCAATAAGTAAAGAAACTGAATGATAGAATATAAGCGTAAAAACTTTATTCTCGTCGACTATAATGAAGATTGATTAATGCAATTTTCTATAGATTTTACAGAAAATAGAAGAACTCGGAACAGAATTTTCTTTCGTTTTCTGTCTTCACTATTGAGGGGACTAAATGAAATCTAATATTATATCATTCCTTTATCTAAGTCTATATGTTAATGAATGTTGCATTTTTAATCTTTCTTATTTTATAATGATCTTTGGTCTTTTTCTAATTAGGTTTGGGGGGAAACAGGAAGATCTGCTCTTCTTTTCTGTCATGAGATTTCATAAAAACAGTTATATTTACGAAATCTATCTCAGATTTTTAGTATTAGATTTAGAGGGAGAAAGAAAACTAGTGAGTATTGGAAAACTGTGGCAATTATAAATTCTGTTCTCTCTTATTTATGGTGGCAATTTAGATTGAGAGAGAGAGAGAGAGAGAGAGAGAGAGAGAGAGAGAGAGAGAGAGAGAGAGAGAGAGAGAGAGAGAGAGAATTATGAACAGCAAATGGTTCTGTTTGCTATTTTTGTTGTTTCTGTAGGTTCTGAATGATGCTTATGTAAGTACCAACACTATTCTTGCAGCTCTAGGTAAAACCAATTCCAAAGAAATCCTACGGTCTGCCATGAAAAATTATATACAAACAAAAGAATTAAGTGGTATTCATTGGTTGTTACAGTCAACAATTCTAGGTAATCACATCTATAAATAGGTACAGAAACATAAGTAATTACAAGCTTAGATTATTGAGATAAGTAAATGAACGTGTTACTTAAACACAAATCAGTCAGTTTTAACATCCAATGTTGCATTACCGTTTGGAACAGAAAGCAACCCAGCAACACCTTTTACTAGTCATTGGTATTTAGCATAGCTAAAACGCACATACCAGAGCTCAAAAACACCTTCAGGGTAGAACTTTCTGGCTAGAAATGCTTGGTTATAGAATTGCCTTTGTTCGTTAAAGGATACCACAAATATTACGCCCAAATAAACCTCTTTGTCTATCAAATTAGGGACTTAATCATTCTCCAAAATGGCCAGTGTGCGAGTTTTATGGACGACATGACCAAATGCTCAGTAGTAACCTCTGCCTCCCTATACAAAACACAAAGGGTATCCTTATCCTTCCTGTTTCTATAATTTTCTTTTTATTCTCGCACGTTTAACCTTGTTTTCATAAATAGTACTGTCTCATTAGTGCCAAGGTCACCTATGCAGTCTCTTCTGCCATTACTATTCACAAACCTCAGTTTGGTAATTTCTGCTTTTAGAATTAAGCTTAAACAGATATGTGTTCTGCGCTATGTTGGAATCTGCGCCGATTCCGAATTGGGTTGCGTGATGTTAGAATTCTTACTTTGTGCGGCAAAGTTGGAATGCAGTGTTGGGTTCCCGCGGGTGTTGGCGCCTATATAAAGCACAAGCAGACGACATTAACGTCAAGTGCTTGTCAGTCAGTGTGCTGTCACGACCTTCTGCCAAGCTGCTAACAAGTGTTCAATTGCCAGTTAAGTACTTATTATTATCTAGTCTAGGAATAACTAATAACTGAGTAATTTGCCAAACTTTCTAAATCATTCTTTGATTTTGACTTGGTGACAATTTAAAACTCTGAAAGAATTAAAAACTAGAATAGATTATTCACTGGCAAAATCAGACATGGATCTACACCTCGAACATATGACTGCTGATTGCATATCCTTTCTTGACTTCTCAACATCAAGATGTGATTATTATTGCAACGAAAAATTATTTGTAATTTATGACAATTGATAGTGTGTTAAAGGTGCTTTGAATCATTATAAAATTAACATACACACTGTTTATAAAATATCAAATGTATAAAAAATGATATTAATAAATTAACTACAACACCCTCCCCATTGTTAGTGAATTAGAGGCTGACATTCAACAATTTTAAGTGGCCTAAACACAGTGACAGATAGGGGTGGCAATTCCATACTACAATAACTAACACGCCTTAGAAACAAATTAAACACACATAATGACCTGACTTTACATAATGGCCTGATCACTGCATATACGACGAGGAGATCACCCCCATAGAACCTAATACTGTTAACACACCTATTGCCATATAAGGTAAACGAGTCAATCGGCGTATTTACGTGAATCTGTTCCACTCCACAGCAACCAAAATACGATTCCAACTTGGTCGCGCTATCTAGGAATCTTCACATTGCGCAGTGCCAAATGAGAATATTCCAACACGGTGCAGATTCTGAGATGGGTCGCAACATATATATATATATATTAAAGGGTAAAATCCACAGGAAACAGGAAAGGAAAAGACCAGGTACCAAGCGCTTTCGTGTATTACGTACACTTCTTCAGGGTACAAAGTAAAATAGAACATAAAGTCATACAATAAAGAAACCTAACAAAACTGAAATAAAAGCCACAAACTAGCAAAGCATCATCAATATGCTAAAATAACAAACAGTCGTTAAAAATGAATAAACAATTGTAGTTTAAAATAAAATACTAGTAATATAACCATCTTTAAACTAAATGTTTACATTGTACTTCCTTACAATTTCATTAACAAGATGAGTGTCTAGTTTAAAAAGACCAGAACTGAGATTTAAAATTTGATTATTAAAATATTTAATAAAAGCAGATTCAATAATATTTCTTTTAACAAGATTTTTACAAAATAAAATCTCTGAGGAGTTTTCCCAGTCAATACAGTGGTTAAAATCGTTCATGTGGACAAACAAGGCACTAGACATTTGTCCTGTCCTAACTGCATAACGATGTTGTTTAATTCGGTTGTTAAGCAATTTTCCGGTTTGACCTACATATTTCTTGTCACAACCAGTACATGGAATTATGTAAATAGAGCCATTATTACAATTTGGAGAATTATTTATTAGGACATTCTTTACCGTTCCTGAACTTTTAAAAACTAAATTTACTTTGAATATTTTCAATAAATCTTTTATATAAGCAAAGTTTTCATTGTATGGAAGTGCCAGCACATTCTCATTCTTAAAAGGTTCCCTATTCTTGTCGGAATAAAATATATGCCTAGCTTTCTGTAGAGACTTGTCAATTAAAACTTTAGGATATTTTAATTTAATTCCTATGTCATTAATTCTACGAAATTCTGCGTCTATAAATTCGGGGCTGCAAATCCTTAAAGCCCTTAAAAACATACTTGAAAAAACAGAAACTTTTACACTAGTTTGATGGTTTGAATAAAAGTGAATGTGGGAGCAAACATTAGTAGGTTTCCTGTAAATATCAAAAACAAAGCCTCTATTATTTCTATGCACTAAAACATCTAAAAATGGCAATTTACAATGATTCTCTTCTTCAATAGTGAATTTTATGGAGTATACTAAACTATTTAACTTTTCCAAAAAAATATTTAGATTCTCATATGTAGGCCAAACACAAAAAACATCGTCAACATAACGAAACCAAAGAACCCCTTTAGGCAAAATCGCTGGCAACAGTTTTACTTCGAAAAATTCCATGTAAAGGTTACTGAGTACTGGGGATAGGGGATTACCCATTGCCATTCCAAACTTTTGTAGGTAGTACTTTCCATTAAAAACAAATTTACAGTCTTTAACACATAATTTTATCAATTCAATAATTTTGTCATAAGATAAAGGTAAAACATGCTTACTTAATTCTTCGGATAAAAATGTCAATAGATCGTCAACTGGAACCTTCGTAAATAAAGACGTTACATCAAAACTTATCATTTTAAAGTTAAAATCAATGCGAGCACTAAGCAACTTGTTAACAAAATCTGTATTATTCTTTATATGTGATTGGGATATATTTCCAACAATAGGCATAAGGACTTGCACTAACCACTTCGACAATTTGTATGAAACACTACCAACTGAACTGATTATTGGCCTGACAGGGTTATTAATCTTATGAGTTTTAATAAGACCATACATATACGGTAATGTGGCACATTGAGAAGAAAATTGCTTGATGAGTGCATCATATCCTTTCAAGATGGATTTTAATTTCCTATTGAAATTACTATTTACAGTTAAAGAATGATAATGATTTGCATATTACGAAGGCAGATAAGTCTAACGTGTTTGTAATAATGGATAAAGATGAGTATGTGGGAAAGATGGATAATCTGTTGTCGGATAATGAAACTTATTCTGAAGTACGTGGAAATCCCTTAGAAACTGTAAATAGTAATTTCAATAGGAAATTAAAATCCATCTTGAAAGGATATGATGCACTCATTAAGCAATTTTCTTCTCAATGTGCCACATTACCGTATATGTATGGTCTTATTAAAACTCATAAGATTAATAACCCTGTCAGGCCAATAATCAGTTCAGTTGGTAGTGTTTCATACAAATTGTCGAAGTGGTTAGTGCAAGTCCTTATGCCTATTGTTGGAAATATATCCCAATCACATATAAAGAATAATACAGATTTTGTTAACAAGTTGCTTAGTGCTCGCATTGATTTTAACTTTAAAATGATAAGTTTTGATGTAACGTCTTTATTTACGAAGGTTCCAGTTGACGATCTATTGACATTTTTATCCGAAGAATTAAGTAAGCATGTTTTACCTTTATCTTATGACAAAATTATTGAATTGATAAAATTATGTGTTAAAGACTGTAAATTTGTTTTTAATGGAAAGTACTACCTACAAAAGTTTGGAATGGCAATGGGTAATCCCCTATCCCCAGTACTCAGTAACCTTTACATGGAATTTTTCGAAGTAAAACTGTTGCCAGCGATTTTGCCTAAAGGGGTTCTTTGGTTTCGTTATGTTGACGATGTTTTTTGTGTTTGGCCTACATATGAGAATCTAAATATTTTTTTGGAAAAGTTAAATAGTTTAGTATACTCCATAAAATTCACTATTGAAGAAGAGAATCATTGTAAATTGCCATTTTTAGATGTTTTAGTGCATAGAAATAATAGAGGCTTTGTTTTTGATATTTACAGGAAACCTACTAATGTTTGCTCCCACATTCACTTTTATTCAAACCATCAAACTAGTGTAAAAGTTTCTGTTTTTTCAAGTATGTTTTTAAGGGCTTTAAGGATTTGCAGCCCCGAATTTATAGACGCAGAATTTCGTAGAATTAATGACATAGGAATTAAATTAAAATATCCTAAAGTTTTAATTGACAAGTCTCTACAGAAAGCTAGGCATATATTTTATTCCGACAAGAATAGGGAACCTTTTAAGAATGAGAATGTGCTGGCACTTCCATACAATGAAAACTTTGCTTATATAAAAGATTTATTGAAAATATTCAAAGTAAATTTAGTTTTTAAAAGTTCAGGAACGGTAAAGAATGTCCTAATAAATAATTCTCCAAATTGTAATAATGGCTCTATTTACATAATTCCATGTACTGGTTGTGACAAGAAATATGTAGGTCAAACCGGAAAATTGCTTAACAACCGAATTAAACAACATCGTTATGCAGTTAGGACAGGACAAATGTCTAGTGCCTTGTTTGTCCACATGAACGATTTTAACCACTGTATTGACTGGGAAAACTCCTCAGAGATTTTATTTTGTAAAAATCTTGTTAAAAGAAATATTATTGAATCTGCTTTTATTAAATATTTTAATAATCAAATTTTAAATCTCAGTTCTGGTCTTTTTAAACTAGACACTCATCTTGTTAATGAAATTGTAAGGAAGTACAATGTAAACATTTAGTTTAAAGATGGTTATATTACTAGTATTTTATTTTAAACTACAATTGTTTATTCATTTTTAACGACTGTTTGTTATTTTAGCATATTGATGATGCTTTGCTAGTTTGTGGCTTTTATTTCAGTTTTGTTAGGTTTCTTTATTGTATGACTTTATGTTCTATTTTACTTTGTACCCTGAAGAAGTGTACGTAATACACGAAAGCGCTTGGTACCTGGTCTTTTCCTTTCCTGTTTCCTGTGGATTTTACCCTTTAATATATGTCACGTGCAGTTTTGTGACTGATAAGTAAATATATATATATATATATATATATATATATATATATATATATATATATATATATATATATATATATATATATATATATATACATATATATATATATATATATATATATATATATATATATATATATATATATATATATGTATATATATATATATATATATATATATATATATATATATATATATATATATATATATATATATATATATATATACAGGCAAATCGACGGATAGGCTACACATTTTCATTATCAGTTGGGGAGAGAGAGAGAGAGAGAGAGAGAGAGAGAGAGAGAGAGAGAGAGAGAGAGAGAGAGAGAGAGAGAGAGAGAGGATTTATGAAACAGAATTCAGTTTTTATTATTATTACTTACTAAGCTATAATGCTAGTTGGAAAAGCAGGATACTATAAGCCCAAGGGTTTCAACGGGGAAAATAGCCCAGCAAGGAAAGGAAATAGGAAATAAATAAACTAGAGGAGAGGTAATAAACAATTAAAATCATTTATTTTAAGAAAATAACATTAAATTAAATAAGTTATACATAACTATGAAACAAGAAGAAGAGAAATAAGAATGAACCGCGTGCCCGAGTGTACCCTCAAGCTAGAGAACTCGAATCCAAGACAGTGGAAAAACATGGTACAGAGGCTATATGGCACTACCCAAGACTAGAGAATAATGGTTTGATTTTGGAGTATCCTCCTTCTTCTAGAATAGCTGTATACCATGGCTAAAGACTCTCTTCTACCCTTACTAAGAGGAAAGCAGCATTTGAACAAAGAAATTGCTGTAGTTAACCCCTTAAGCGAAGAAAAATTGCTTGGTAATCTCAGTGTTGTCAGGTGTATGAGGACAGAGGAGAATGTAGAAAGAATAGGCCAGACTAGTCGGGGTAAGTGTAATCAAATAAAAGATGAGTCGTAACCAGAGAGAGGGGTTCAATGTAGTACCGTCTGGCCAGTCAAAGAACCCAATAATTCTCTAGTGGTAATATACACTTAGATTCATTTCAAACTTTCAACTCAAGTATGTACCGAAGGTATCCAGAATTCTAACTCCTGGAGCGAGTATCCCTTAAATTTCTCCAAGGGATATCGCGTAAGGACGTAACTTGACACTTTCTCATAGCTATTTACACCCCTAATAGCCTTTCACTTCGAGAGGGAAAGTGGCAAGAAAACAAGAGAGTCGTTCAAGAGGTAAAGCTACTCGACTCTCCTAATGTACTTTAAATAGTTCGGCCATCCGCCACCGCATGGCGCCACCAAACCATTCTCCGTAGCTTTGTAAGTATTACAGATACAGTACCAAAAGGGAGGGATTAACATCCTTTTACTAAAGGAGGGTGGGTCCATCAGGACGACATGGCTCTTTCACCCAAAAATAGATTTTTCGCTTCGCTCAAAATCCGTTTTTTGGGCTTAGGCCATGTCGTGCTGATGGAAGTTTACCAGAGCAATAATGTATCTGTGGATTTAATAGTGCCGTTATCTCGAATTGACTATTTCCTAACCGATCACAAAGACCAAAGACACTTGATGTTACCGTAATACATCAATCAACTGAGCATACCATATGCCAGTTCTTCCTGCCCCCTACAGGGAAAAGTCTGTACAGACTCTAGGAAAAATCCCAAGATTGTGAGTTAAAAGAACAACAAGCAAGCAGAAAGTATATCGTGTGTTATATACGTAAAGCGTAGTTTGTACTAGAGTTCTGAATAGAGTACTGTACCTCCCAGGTCTTGATCAGACAGACGAGTTTATGTTCACGTAGCAAACGTAATACAGTAGACAAACACAGCACAACCAAACTTACCTGATTGCATGGTAAGGGAAACTTTGTCCCACATGGTCCATAAGACGATCAAGAATACTCTGAATATAATCTATAATCTTAACCCTGGATAGGTACGGTGGGTCGTTTGCGACCCCGAGCGTCAAAAAAAAACAGGTTTTTCTCACGTGACTCACCCCTGTGACTGAATTTGTGGGTGATCGATCTGCAGGAGGTGTCTCCCCTACACGCTCTAGTAGTGTCCAGATGTGCATTGCTGTAGCTGTACTCCTTCCCCGATTTCTGAGACGCGTCGGGGTCGTTCGGGTCCGAGTTTACCCTTCTGAGGTAGTTTGCATAATTATCAAAGTTATTACGTATTATGAAATTGTCGTAGAATGGTGCAACTTGTATAGGTTATCAGTTGTGGAAAGTCTTGGTGGATTGTTTGGCTACCATGTGCATGTTTTTTTTTTTTAGTTAAAATGTCGTTCATCACCACGAGGACCATTTTACCGCGAGTGCCCCTTTTTCATTTTTTTTTCATTTTTTTGCCAAGTCATTTTTCCGTAAGATATTGCCAAATAGTGTCGTAAAACTTTTGCTTGTTTAGTGTTGGAAAGTGTGTCTAGATGATCTGGCTACCCATGCATGACTTTGTTTTTGTCAGATACGACGTAGTTATTGGTATATTGGGTATTTAACTGCGGTTACCAATTTCTGTTTTTTTTTCAATATTTGTAAAAATTACTACGTAGTAAGGAATTGCCGTATATTATTCATTTTTTTTTCATGTTTATGTGTTAGAAAGTGTGCCTTGATGGTTGGGCTAACACGTGCATGTCTTTTTTTTTATCTGAGATGTCGTATATTAGAATGTCGGGCATTTTACCGCGAGTGTCCCTTTTTAATTTTTTTTCATTTTTTTGCCAAGTAATTTTTCCGTAAGATATTGCGAAATAGTGTCGTAAAACTTTTGCTTTTTTAATGTTGGAAAGTGTGTCTAGATGATCTGGCTACCCATGCGTGATTTTGTTTTTGTCAGATACGACGTAGTTATTGGTATATTGGGTATTTAACTGCGGTTGCCAATTTCTGTTTTTTTTCAATATTTGTAAAAATTTACTCCGTAGTAAGGAATTGCCGTATATTATTGATTTTTTTTTCATGTTTATGTGTTAGAAAGTGTGCCTTGATGGTTGGGCTAACACGTGCATGTCTTTTTTTTTATCTGAGATGCCGTATATTAGAATGTTGGGCATTTTTCCGCGAGTGCCCCTTTTTATTTGTTTTGCATTTTTTTGCTTAGTCATGTTACCGTAAGGAATTGGCAAGTAGTGTCGCAAAACTTATATTTTTATAATGTTGGAAAGTGTTTCTAGATGATCTGGCTACCCATGCCTATTTTTTTTTTAGCCAGATATGGCGTATATATAAGTATGTGTTCGATTTTCCTGTGATTGCCATTTTTTCGTTTTTTCCCATTTCTTTCAAAATTACTACGTACTAAGGAACTATCACAGAGTAATATTTCATTTATATGTTTATTTGGTGGAAAATATGCCTTGATGGTTTGCCTAGCACGTGGCTGAAATTTTTTTTTTCTGAAATGCCGTATATTAAAATGGCCATTTTTCCACGAGTGCCCCTTTTTATTTGTTTTGCATTTTTTTGCTTAGTCATGTTACCGTAAGGAATTGGCAAGTAGTGTCGCAAAACTTATATTTTTATAGTGTTGGAAAGTGTTTCTAGATGATCTGGCTACCCATGCCTATCTTTTTTTTAGCCAGATATGGCGTATATATAGGTATGTGTTCGATTTTCCGGTGATTGCCATTTTTTCGTTTTTTCCCAATTCTTTCAAAATTACTACGTACTAAGGAACTATCACAGAGTAATGATTCCTCTAGATGTTTATTCGTCGGAAAATTTTGTTTACTTTTTTTTTGATTGAATATCATCAAATTTTTTTAGCTAAAATATTGTTTTACATTTTTTTTTTTCGATTTTATTTCCCTTCAAAAAAAATTTTTTGGGTCAGAATTTTAATTTTATATTCGTAAAATAATCGACAATTATCCAGCAACCCACCATACAATAATTAGATTAGTAAATAACACCTTGAAATTGACATACCCTTCCTACATTTCAAGTGGCAGATTAGGGAGTCTGAGTCAGTGTGGTTGGCGGCCATTTTGTGGACATATCCGAAGCGTAAGCTGCCCTATCTATATATATTCTTGTTCCCTATAGAATTTGTGATATTTTGGTATATTTTTACCTGCATAAATATCATATTATATATTAAATATATGTATTTTTTTACGAAATTTCCAAGTACTCAAAAAATTACCTTTAGATATGGCCCCTGATATAAATGTAATTTACAAAATAATGAAGATTTTTTTACATATTTCTATTTTAGGATAACATATGTTTATTCCCTAAAAAAATTAGCCACTTCCTATTTCATTTGGGTACCCAAAAAAATTCATGAAATTTGGACAATTTTTTTTGGCCAAAAAAAGTTACCCTTTTTTTCTCATTTCAGATCTTCACCTCCATGGGTCTGACTTCATCCAAAATACATCAAGATGTGTCCTAAACATTCAAGAATCAATTCCTAAAAGGATTTGTGTATATATGTATAAACTTTTTTTTTATGAATTTTTATGTCAGGTCTTTTTTTTTTTCTACTTAATTTTTTAAAATATTTATAATAAATAGTTTTTCTGCAGATGAGTAGTATTTATCTTTACAGTTGTTTTAAGCATTCATTGAAGTTTTTTTTGGCAAAAGAAAAAAGGAGGTTACTGCAAAAACTGATTTTTCAAGAATTTTTTTTGGCGTCGGGGTCGTTCGCGTCCGAGTATACCCTTAAAGGGGTGTCCGAGGACCGTACCTATCCAGGGTTAAGGCGAGAGAGACGCAAAGATTCCTTCTATAGTTTATTTACAAGAAACACAGAAGTTATGATTAAGTAAAATACTTATGCTAGACATAGACATAATAAGCATAACAGTAATAACAAGGTAAATAAGTTTCATCTGAAAGAGAAAACAATGCCGCTCCGTGAAATTAGGAAATTTCAGTATATATGTTATTACTAAAAGACATTATGCATAGATATGCTGGCACTCATGTCAAAATATTATGCTTTTAAGTTCACTTAACTATGGAAGACAGTTTATAATGTTCATGGCAACACTAAAAAACATCATGATATACCTATCCTATCATGCACACCCTTCACTAACAGTCCCAATTAGTGCACTGTCCTTCGCAGTAATCAGACTACAGGCTTTATTACACTGCCTGCAGCTACCACATGAAATTTGATTTCTTGCAATTGCTTCGCATAGTGCTTAAAAACGACTCTGGAAAACTTTCAACCAGTATAAGCACAAAGGTTATCAAACGACATAGTCTTAAAGAAGTTAAGAGATGAGGCAACTTTCCTCGGATCATGACCTGCGGGTGTACTGTCAGGATCTGCTCTGCGAATAAAGTAAGTGATTTTCGCCCTTATCTGTTTCAAGGATAACGTCAAACCCGAAGTTTCTCCCCTAAAAAGCTGACCTCCCCCAAAGTCTGAAGTTCTACGAAGATAGACCTTTAGGCATTCCACTGGACAGAGGGATGCTTCTTCCTTCAGAGTGCAGATTCTCCAGGGACCCCATCTTTTAGTGGGTAGCTCATTCTTGGCGAGAAAAGTTGGATCCGTAAAGAGATTTAGTTCTCCGTTCGGTGTAAACTGAATGTGGCCATCATCCCTCGAGAGGGCCACTATTTCACTGACTCTGGCTCCTGAGGCTAGTGCAAATAAAAATATCACTTTCTGAGTCAAGTCTTTCAGCGAGCAATCTTCATTGTTCAAGGTCGAGGCCAGATGAAGAACCTTATCCAAATACCATGAAATAGGCTTTGTAGGGGCTGCAGGCCGAAGTTTTGCGCAGGCTTTTGGAATCTTGTTGAAGATTTCACTTGAAAAATCCACTTGGAAGGCATATAGAATCGGTGTAGCTAAGGCAGATTTACACGTCGTGATCGTATTAGCCGCTATCCCTTGTCCGTGAAGATGGATGAAAAAGGACAGGCAGAAATCCGTAGAAATCTCTTGAGGTTTCTTCTCCTTAACAAAGGCCACCCATTTCTTCCAGGAAGATTCGTATTGTCTTCTTGTTGACTTTGACTTATATTTTTCTAAGAAATTAATGCTGTCTTCGAAAATCCCAAACTTTTTCTTGACCGCTAAGGCGAGAAAATCATGAAATGAAGGTTCTGGGTTTTCTCTGATGAAGCGTAGACAGTCGATTTCTGTACTAGTTGAGTCAGAACTGGTTCCGGCAACGGGATCAGCTTCAGGCGTAGTTCTGTTATCAAAGGAAACCAGACACTGCCTGGCCACTTGTGGGCCACTATCGCTGCCCTCCCCCGAAAGGATCTCAATTTGTCGAGGGCTTTCAACAACAGGTTGGTTGGTGGGAACAGGTAAATCCTGGACCATCTGTTCCAATCTAGAGACATTGCGTCCGTCGCTTCCGCTAGAGGATCCTCGTACGGGGCTACGTACCGGGCTAACTTCTTGTTGTCGCTCGTTGCGAAGAGATCTACTTGCAATCCTGGGACTTTGCTCAATATGAAGGAGAATGATCCTGCATCTAGGGACCATTCGAACTCTATCAGGTCGAACCTGGATAGAGCGTCCGCCGTCACATTGCGGAATCCTTGAAGGTGGACTGCTGATAAGTGCCATTTCATCTTCTTGGACAGATGAAGGATGGCTATTATCACCTGATTCAACTGAGGCGATCTTGAACCTTGACGATTTATGCATATCATCACCACTTCGCTGTCTAGGACCAGGCGAATGTGGATTGAGCGGCGAAGTTTAAGTTTCTTTAGGGAAAAAAATACTGCCATGGCTTCCATATAGTTGACGTGGAAGGTCTTGAACAGGGGAGACCAAGTTCCTTGCACTTTCCAAAGATGAGAATGACCCCCCCCATCCTTCCTTTGAAGCATCCGTGTGGACGGTGACTGTAGGAGGAGGTGGTTGCAAGGATACTCTCCTTCTTAAGTTCTTTGTTTCCGACCATGGCTTGAGAATCGATCGCAGACGATTTGGTAACGGTTATGTAGATCTCTTCGATCGTTGTAAGCGTATTTTCTCCAGATCCCTGATGCATTTTTTAATTGTGCTCTCAAAAGTGGGTCCGTCAAAGAGGCAAACTGGAGAGACCCCAACACTCTCTCCTGTTGTCTTCTTGAAATCTTTAGTGACCGAAGCAGATTTTTGACGGCCCCTGCAATCTCCTTTCTCTTTGCCTTTGGCAACGAGAGGCAATGTGACTGTAAGTCCCAGTGGATTCTCAACCACTGGAACTTTTGAGCTGGAGACAGCCGAGACTTTTTCAGGTTTATCTTGAATCCTAGGTACTCTAGGAATTGGATCACTTTTCTGGAGGCTTGCATGCATTCTTCTTTGGATGCTGCCCACACCAGCCAGTCGTCCAGGTAGGCCATCACCTGAACACCTTTAAGGCGTAGTTGTCGAACAACTGCATTTGCAAGCTTTGTGAATATACTCGGTGCAATATTCAAACCGAAGGGCATGGCTCTGAAAACGTATTTTCTTTTCTGGAGCTTGAATCCCAGGTAGGGGGAAACCTGACGGTTGATTGGCACATCCCAGTAGGCATCCGTCATGTCTATGGAGACTGTAAATGCCCTTTTTGGCAGAAGGGTCCTTATGTGCTGAAGTGTCAGCATTCTGAACTTTTAGTTCACAATGAACTTGTTGAGTGGTGATAAGTCCAGAATGACTCTGAGCTTTTCCGAATCCTTCTTCGGAACACAGAATAGCCTTCCTTGAAATTTGATGGACTTTGCTTTCCTTATCACTCTCTTGTCCAGTAGTTCCTGAACGTATTCTTCCAGAACTGGGGTTGACGGTTGGAAGAATTGAGGAAAGCTTGGTGGAGTTGAGTTCCAACCCCACCCCAGTCCTATCTTGATCAGGCTGTGGGCCCAAGGATCGAAGATCCACCGATCCGGAAAGTGTAGAAGTCTCCCTCCTACCGGCAGCATCTTACTTTCTATGCTAGGTGGAAGACTTTCCACCTTGGCCACGACCACCTTTGTTGCCTCTTCCTCTGAAGGGGCGTCTAGAAGAGCCTCGAAAGGATCCCCTAAACTTTGCCTTAGAAGAAGCCGACTGCCTTTCGTAAGCTGGGGAGAAAACTGGTGACTGAGTCGCCAGTGTTTGGGGCACCAGTTGAAAGGTGGTGTTAGGTTGTGCCACCGTCTGGGGCATCGTGGCCATGGGAAGCTGTTGCTGTCTTGGCTGAGAGGACAGGCGAGGCCGCTTCGACTTGTTCTTCGGCTGGGGACCCCTATCAGCGGATGATTTTCTCTTGGAGGACAAGGCCCATTTAGAGAGGAGATTCCTATTCTCCGAAGCAGCCTTGTCTACGTCCTCCTTCACCACATCACTAGGAAAGAGGTCTTTTCTCCAGATATTAGAAGCTATCAGCTTCCTAGGTTCGTGTTTCACAGAGGCAGAAGCAAACACGAACTCCCGACAAGCCGTCCTGGCTCTGATAAAGTTCTATAGGTCCTTCGTAACTGTAGCCAAGTGCGCCTTGGCAAAGACCATATACATATCTGGGGAATCAGGGATGCTAGCCATCGTTTCTAGCCCCGTTTGTAGAGACATGGACTCTGCCAAGCGTTCCTTCATCTCATGTTCTCTCTTCAAGAGAAACTCTGACAGCTTTGGGAGGTCCTCGTTTAACTGACGTCCAGCGATATCGGCCTCCAGCTTCCCGACTGAGAAGGTAACATGAACGTCCTTCCAGTCTTTGTCATCTGAAGGGAAAGCAAGGGAGAAAGGCTTGATCTCTTCCAGCGTGGGGCAGCGCTTTCCTGCCCTCACGGCCTTCAGAACTGCTTTAAACCCTTTATCCATAAAGGGAAAAGCACGTTGAAGGTTAGCAATAAACGACGGATGTTTTTTGCTTAATGCCGGCACCTTTGAGCTATTGAATGCCCTCTCCTTTAGTTTTGTGGAAAACAAAGCCTGTGCTTTAGCGATCTCAAGGACAATTACTTCCTTGGGCTCCGTCTCTTCTTTGGATGCCGGTTCAGTTCTGAGCCGGACATAACAATCCGGGTAGGATGCCCTGCTGGGCCAGAACTCTAATTCCTCCACTGGTACAGTACCCAGTTTCTCCGAGAGGAAGATCTTGCCTGCTGACATAGTCATGTTTTCTGCGTACCTCCACGGGTTAACATCGGAGAACACAGGAAGATCCTTCACATTTAGTTTCTTCGGGGCTAAGCGCGAGGAAACTATTTGTTCGATCTCTGACCGGAAAGTAGTCTCTTTCTCGGAAGACTGCTTCTGCAAGTCGTACACCATCGACATCAGAGATTGCAAAGTGGTTGAAAATGCCTCCAGATGAGGCAGTTGCGAAGAGGTTGAGGGTGCTGGTTCCACCACAGCTAATGAAGAGACCGACACCGCTACAGCATTCTCAACCTTGTTAGTAGGAGGAACAACTGCCTCCTCTTCTGACTCTTCCACGAGGAGATTCTTCTCAGTCTCCTCGGAAACGACAGACATATTGTCATCTAGGTGGAGGCTTTCCAAAGCATCCACCATGTCAGGATCTCCAGGTTTCTGAACCTGGATCTGCACCAAGGGGATCGAAGGTTTGGTCTGGGGAATGACGGAATCCTCACGAGCTCCGGGGAAGAGACAGTCCCTCATCCTAGCATTAGAAAGGTATGGGCACGAGGTATTCTTTTGAAAACCTCTAACCCATTTCCGCAGCGTAATCCTAGCTGCATCACTAGACTCCACAGACTTTTGATCATCAAAAGCCTTCTTAACCAACTTGTCGCGCACAGTACATACCTCTGGGTCCCAGGACTTGAGGGCCCCTTTGGTGACAGAACAGCGGGCGTGAGACCTACACACGCCATGTCCATAGAAGTCATTGCTGCGGACCCTACAAAAGTTGTTCCCACACTCGGGATGCTCCTCTTGTAAAGAAAAGAAAAGCAAATGAGTTTTCTGTGAAATTCTCAAATTTCAACATAATATATTTATTATATTTAGCTTGGATAGGGTAAGCTATAGTAGGAAAGACACCCACATGTGTTTCCCATCCAGCCATTTACTATGACCCCTTCCTGTATTGAACCATGAAATTCATAAGGAATTAAATAACAGAGGGAATATCCAAGATATATAGTGTCTTCTTGACACATCCTCTTATAATGTTCAATACAGTGGATAAATTTAATGGACATAACCATTAAAATAAGAGAGAATCATCTCTCTATGATGGTCTCACAAATGGCTGCTCAAGAACCACTTGTAGGTTGGAAAAAATTTTACCATATTTTTCTGGATACAGCAGTTGCCGGCGGCAGTATGCCGCCGACACTGCCGGCCTTGCAGACAATGCAGATCCCGCCGACACTGCCGGCACTGTCGCCCCGCCGACACTGCCGGCCCCGCCGACACTGCCGGCCCCGCCGACACTGCCGGCCCCGCCGACACTGCCGGCCCCGCCGACACTGCCGGCCCCGCCGACATCGTCGGCATGTAGGGCCAGTCGGTAAATGCCGGCAGGCAGGTGTCTACCGAGCCTGCCGGCAGCTACCATAAATAAAATATGAATATAGTGTCGACCTGCCGACATTGTCGGCATGATGGGCATATCAGCATATGCCAGCAGGCCGGCATCTGCCGGGCCTGCCGACCACTGCTGGCTATTAATATAACACTATGGGTGGAAGTCATTGACCAGCTGACGACAAGCTACTCAGTTGCCGGCAGGCAGGCCTATCAAACTCACCAACGGCCATCGATCAACGATGTCCGAGGTAAGAGATTACAGCGAACTGTTAGCTTAACCAACCCAAATCGTCAGCAGAATTAACTGCCGACTATAGCCCATGATAGACAGTAAGAGAGAAAGGTAAGGATAGGAGACGGCAAAGAATCAGCTATGTCGTCTACATCCTGAAAGAGTGTACCAGTGGAAGAGAGAAATCAATTCGGGCTTCCACTCAACCATATCCCATCTTAAGGAATATGGAAGGCAGTCCAAGGGAGGACTCTAAGGAACACTCAAAGATATGAGTTTATCTGTCAGTAACCTAACCAGGCACTAACAGAAAAACTCATGCCAGGTCTACAGACGTCCAGAGGAGCCTATGTAGAACCACGGCTATAAGGGTGTTGGGTCATTCAACACGAAAGAGATAGCGGAAAAGGGGTGAATAGTCCATAAGTAAAGCATTACCCTAAGGCATTACTTAAACTGAAGGATTCTGTCCTCATATAAGCCTCAACTAGGGAAGACAATTCCCTAGGTTGGGTTAGGCAATGAGAGAACGTCCGAAAATGAACTCATGAGAACAGAATCTCGTACCAGGGATCAAAACAAGGAAGAATCCTATCCTCCTGTTAAGAACCCCCAATACAGGACTGTCTGCTAGACCATAAAGAGGAAATTGTAAAACAATAACCTCTACAAGATCTAGGGAGGCAAGCCTCCTGAACAGCAACTAGCCCTACTGGAATACCGACAAGCTACTCAGTTGCAGGTATAAATCCAGGTAGCCAGATGCCTAACACAGACTTACTCTGATGTCCCGTCCCCAACTCCAAACTCAATACTGACAAGCTACTCAGTTGCCAGCTCAAAGAAAAGGAGAGGGAAACGAAACGCCCCAGAAAATTTACCCAACCATAGGTTACAGTAAATTAACTGAGGATAGCCTAGGCTAATCAGAGGGAAAGGGAATTACTCCTATATCTCATAGAGATAGTATTGACTTAAATGGGCAATGATATCTATCTTACCCCTAAAGACAATACAAGAGTAATGGGGACATATAAAGTATACCAAAGCACTAAAGCTATTAAGCTAGAGAGCTTAGAGAAACGTTCTACGTAACTCTGGTATACTATAATGGAAGAGGAAAGGAAATAGTAATATCTTAATTGTATAAAATATTGCCTGAGCTTCAATACAACTTTACCAGGAAGTTTATATCATGCATGAGGTGTGAAAGTGCCTAGGCTAGAAGCCTAGCACTCGTGAGGCTCGCAATTATAGCCAAATTCACGACAACAATGACATAATATAAAAATCCCTAGCTAAAATACTAAATAGCTAAAGTTATTAGAGCAAGGATGCTGGGAATATCGTTCTTGCTAACTAAATGAACGAAAGAACGATCGCGTCATGACGCCATCCGGCCGGCAACAGCTCTTGTTAAGTTAATTACGATATCAATCGAAAAGCAAAACTGGCAAGAGCTTACATTTACACAATTCAAAGATATTACTTAACTTTCCAGAAGCTAATGATACTGGGGAATCCATAATAAGGCAGAAAAAGCTTTGAAAATAACGAGATAGCAAAGCTACAAACGAAAGAATGGTTTGGTGGCGCCGTGCGGTGGCAGATGGCCTAACTATTTACAGTACATTAGGAGAGTCGAGTAGTTTTACCTCTTGAACGACTCTCTTATTTTCTTGCCACCTTCCCTCTCGAAGTGAAAGGCTATTTGGGGTGTAAATAATTATGGGATATGTCAAGATAAGTCCTTACGCGATATCCCTTGGAGAAATTTAAGGGATACTCGCTCCAGGAGTTAGAATTCTGGATACCTTCGGTAAATTCTCTGCGATATATCACTGTAGTCACATATAACTTTGGAAGCTACTAATGAAGGAACTTCCATCAGCACGACATGGCCTAAACCCAAAAAATATCACATTCTTGTACTCACTGTGGTGCCATCAACAACTCTTTGCGATCTTTTACTTAAAATATCAATAATGATGCCATGTAAAGATCCATCCACTTTTGGTTTCAATACAAGTGGCTCATGATTAACATGGTTAAAAATGACGAATGAAACAAATATTATACAGTAATTATTCTTTTAACCTAAGGTCAGGTCAGGAGTAGTGTAGTATCAGAGTAAGAGTGGGGTTATGTAGCTGTAGGAGATAGCTAGAAGGTGATATAAGTAGCTCTGCAGGCTGAACAAGCGACAAATTTCGTCGCAAGAATGGATTCACCTTGAGAGTTAATAGATGTTCTTAACCCTTATTTCATAAGGGTTTCCAATAATACTATAGTCAAGATGACTGCATCATAACCAGCTTAGCATTAACGTTCAAGGTACTTGATCAGGCTCTTTTCAAAAATTTGATTTCTCCATCTACCACTATTTATGTAAATTATCACTAATTCTTTCTATATGATATAAAAAATTCCATTCAAAGATATCAAATATAATTATGAAAATAAACAAAATTTCTAAATGGTCAAAAAGCTCAAATTCTTTCAAAACAGTTTTCTTTCGTTTTCTGTCTTCAATTGCGAGCGGGTCTAAATGAAATCTAATTCTATACCATCACTTTATCTAAGTCTGTATGTTAATAAATGTATGAATTTTGATGCTTCTTATTCTATAATGACCTATGATCTTTTTCTAATTAGTTTTGAGTGGAAACAGGAAGATCTGCTCTTCTATTCTGTTGTAAGAGAGAAAAGATAGCAAGTTGTGGAAAACTAGCAATTATAGATTATTTTCCTCCTTATTCACAGCTGTAATTTAGTTAGATTGAGAGAGAGAGAGAGAGAGAGAGAGAGAGAGAGAGAGAGAGAGAGAGAGAGAGAGAGAGAGAGAGAGAGGGGGGGGGCAAAGCAATAAAGGCGAGAGACAATAAAGAGGAGAATCATGGACAGCAAATGGTTCTGTTCGCTATTTTGTTTTTTTCTGTAGGTTCTGAATGATGCTTATATAAGTACCAACAGTATTCTTGCAACTCCAGGTAAAACCAATTCCAAAGAAAATCTTATGGTCTGGCATGAAAAATAAAACACATACAAAAGAATTAAGTATCATTCATTGGTTGTTATAGTCAACAATTCTGGGTAATCACACCTATAAAATAGGTCCAGAAATGTAAGTAATTACAAGCTAAAATTAATGAGGTAATGAAATTAAGGAGTTATTTAAACACAAATCAGTCAGTTTAAACATCCAATATCACACTACCATTTGGAACAGAAAGCAACACAGCGACCCCTTTTACTAATCATTGGTATTTTGCATAACTAAAACGCACATACCAGAGCTCAAGAACTCCTTCAGGGTAGAACTTTCTGGCTAAAAATGCTTGATTATAGAATTGCCTTTGTTCGTTAAATGATACCACAAATATTACTCCTTATACATCTCTTTGCCTATCAAAGTAGGGACTTAATCATTCTCCAAAATGGCTGGAGTACGAGTTTTATGGACGACTTGACCAAATGCTACGAATGACTTTTTAAAGATCCAAAAATTTCATGATTCCACAAGTCAATGGTGTCTGATCCAGTTCGAAGGGCCACTAAAAACTAGAATTTGAAATAATGAGTAGGAAATGATTCCAGGAAAACCTCCGAGCTCAGATTTCCGAATTCCAGGCTTGGGGAAGTAGAGCGCCAACACTCTCACATTCAACAAACCTGAGAGATGCAACAAACACTGTTTTCTAACTATACACACGTTTCTTAGAGATAGATTTTTTTATTTGATTTATATCTCGAAAGGCAACATGAAAATAAATTTATATTTATCAAAAATAAATTCACATATAAATATCTCTAACCGACAATAATTAAGTGATTCCTTTTGCAGTGATGTAAGTCAAAATAAGAATCATTAATTTTCCCTCTGGAGTCAACTTGAAGGTTTCAAGAGACGGAGAGGAAAGAAAAGAGATTCAGTTTATAACCAATTGTAAACAACAAAAGAGAGAATTTATATATACTACTGATAATGAAGCCAATTGGAGTAAATGACTACATCGATGTTGGCGAGAGGTTTCTTTTAAAAAAGAATCTTAATAAGATTTTCCTTTTACTTCAAAGTAGATATTATTTCTTACAAGTAGATCAATTGGAGACCACCATACACTTAAGGAAGGAACCCAATTGTTGCCACTTGACCTACAATTACTTAGATTGGAATCAAGACAAAAGAATGAAATCCCAGTTAAATATAGCCTTTGGGATATATATATATATATATATATATATATATATATATATATATATATATATATATATATATATATATATATATATATATATATATATATATATATATATATATATATATATATATATATATATATATATATATATATATATATATATATTAATTGCTTTTTAACATTTAGTAAATAATAATGAAACGGAAGCTGTTTTGCAGTTAATATTATGGTTTTCTTTCTATTATTTCAGATTTTATTCCCAAAAAGCTCAATTTTGTATATTCAAAACTAATTTCTGGATATACATCAACCC